>NC_056631.2:84618132-84900632 GCF_002870075.4 Lactuca sativa | reverse complement strand
ACCGGAAATTCTGCCAAAAAATTGGAATAAACACTTGACTTCATGACAAACTATCACTAAACCACTTCTCCCACGAGTGAAAACATGGTGAAAACCAAACTTGCATGACATATATGCTCCCGAAACCGCCCAGGTGTACAATCATCATCCAAGACATCCAAGAGACTTATAACCACATGCATCATCGAACTCCAAGTATTCTAACCAACATGCTACCACCCTATGTTAATATGAATAATTACGAGTTATCGACAACCCTATGACTATCAACAATCCTAAAGTTATCAGCAGCTCTGTGAATACTCATAACAAACCATCAGCTACTGAACTTAACTAGTCTAGCATCTGCCTAACAATGACATAGGTGAAATTAGTGAGAGAACTCATGCGAGACCTTATCATAAAATGAAAATGAATCCACTAAGAAGAATCTCAATAAAAAAAAACTCCTAGTACACCAGGATGACCTTTCTAGCAAGTCAACACCCTAAAACTACTCGACCAAACCTGTCGGTCACTAGACCACCAGTGACAACACTATACTGCTCATGCACCTGCCAATGCCACATGATTAGCAAACCAAGACATGGGTCTCTTCTACATAACCAACAGCACCACTCACAAAATTGAAAACCACGATGGATCATGACACACTATGATGACATCCAACCAATGGGATGAGGAACTCATGGCTCCTTACCGTTCCTACCAACACCCAACTGACTAGTAAGTACCCAAAAACCAAACCACTCAACACTCTGCCAAAATACATGAGCCATGCCCTTCTGAGACAACACACTCTTCCACAAACTAGCTACCACTGACACATTGACAAACGAATCATGATTGCGCACCACTAGAACAAGTTAGACAATCGAACCTAGTTCAAACCTGAAATCAAAATCATTTTACACCTTCCAATAGGAAACACATTGCTCCTCAGCCGATTGTGTTCCTTCTTAGTAGTGGCCTTACCTAAAATGGTAACGCACTAGTGAATTAAACAAAACGAAAAACCTCAACCGCTATAGATATCATTATTCTAACAACCACAACAATATCTCATACCTCGAGGATGTTGAACATATCCCATCAATGAAAAACAGGCCGATAAAACTTCCAATCGCAGAGGAGAACTCTAACATTACCAAGAAATTCTACCAAAATCCTGGTCGAATCAATCCAAATACTAACCCAGTCGACTCGACCTACCAAAACTGAACTTTGTATAACCTCGACGATGCCTAAAAACTGAACAACGTCGCTTAGATATTCGCTCTTCCAATAACTAAGGCTAACTGCCATCTCAAATCAACTAGGAACCATAAGTCCATAACCAAGAAGTCGAGAGAACACCTACACAGAGGCCAAGATACAATTTTTACCAAGTTTGGCTTTGGACTGACTCATCAGTTACACCGGTATGTGATATAGCTTGAATCCTTCAAAAAAAAACTCAACTGCTACTGATAAAAGATACATCCTACGATCGAAGATAGTTCAGGAACTAAACCCGATGATCCTACACATACTGAACACAACCCCTAGGAAATACTCTTATCAAACTCTAAAGTTGCCTGCTACATCAATGACTACCCATTCTTGGCTATAAATAATCGAACCATACCGCGAGTTAGCCATGACCTCTAAATTTGATGCACAACTTGATCGGCTCAATGTCCCCTTACCAAGATCCCTAACACTTACATAACAAGTTCTTCACCCATCACATTCCTGCTACAAGAACAATGCATGCGTCCTTGCAAATATAACTTCTCAGTAACCTGATCCACACTCACAATCTAACCAATCCTTAAAGTTTCCATAACCATGGAGGACTCTGATAGATCCTTGCAACGAGAAACTTCTTAATCATGAGCATTTCGATGGTAACCCAATTTCCTTCCCTCATGCAACTATAAACTTGAACTAAAAATTGAGCTTACCTGATATGCCGATTCCATTGACACATCGCAATGAAACCATAAAATTTGAACCAACCAAAGATCCCCCAAGCAAACTGCCTAGTTCTCACCGACTTAGGGTTTGAACCATCATCAATTGACGTCTACAATACTAAAGCCTCAGAACAAATTAACCAAAAAATACCCTACCTGACTCTCATATTGTATAAACAACCAAAAATTATCCTTCGAACAAGAAAACTCTGAATCTCAGATGAAGACTTCAGAGGCCATTCTCTCAAAATTGCCAACTAAATTTAGCGAAATGGATAAGAACACCATCGGACAGACTAAGCACCTTCTAAAATGAACATATACATAGAAAGTATTACACTTGGGGAGTTGATCCACAACCTCATCCTCCTCTTGAAACTTCAAGAAACCCCTAGAGATGCTCAAAACATAGCTCCGACAAACTCAACATAATTACAAAACTATCTCCAGACTTAAAACAGAAACTACTATATGCCCTGCTCACGGATAAACGTGACGCTCAAGGACCTGCAATATATATTCCACCTGCAACATAGTCTTTACTTTGGCCGTCAACCACAAGAACCATCAAGTCTCAAACATCCCTTCACTACGACATAGATACGATTTACTGCGAACCAAAACTTCAGCTTCTTAAGACAGAACTAATAAGAAGATCACCACCTTCTATCTCAACCATCGACTGACCCACATCCAATATCTCCCCCTCGAGCAAAGTAGGAAGGAAAACACAACCTCAATTTAGAAGGTGACATCCCGTGTCATCGACTGACCACTCAGCCGCAAGCAGTGTTGCAAAACTCGAACTACTCGGCCGATTACTCAGAATCGGCCCTCCACCAAGGCGAGTAATGTCAACTCGGCCAAAAAACTCGGATTTAGTCAAAATCGGCTAAAAATCGGTCAAAATCTGTCAAAAATCGGACAAACTCGGTCAAACTCGGGCCTACTCGGTCTTACTCGGGCCTACTCGGTCAAACTCGGCCAACTCGGTCAAAATCGGTCAAACTCGGTCAAGGGGTCAAAATTGTCATGAAAAGAGAAAAAAATCAAGAATTTCAAGATTAATGTATATAATGCACTTAATGGTTTATTATTTAACACAAGCATGTGATTATTACTACATATATATCTTATATTAGTAATTATCCACGAAGTGAGACAATTTTGTGTATTTCAGTTTTTATGTATTCACATGTATCTAATTTTGGTTATATATTTCAATCGAATTATGATTTTAACTTATGATTTTGACATACATAATTTTCCAAAAAATATTTCTACATGAATTACCGAATCCGAGTACTCCCTGAGTACTCCCGAGTACTCGCTACTCCCCAGTCGGCAGAGCAGGTACCGAGTAGCGAGTTCTACAACCTTGGCCGCAAGCTGCAATCATTGAGTCGATTGCCACAACGACTCCCTTGTTGAGTCACGTGAATCATATTGGCACTACTTCGGGCAAGGTCCTTGATGTCTCAAAATCAGTTAACCCTCGCAGGTCTACACCAACCAGACCCTAACTGCCGCAAATACTAAGGCCCAAATGATTACCGGTCTTATTCTGCACAATCATAGTCGAGAGTTTGACAACAACGGAAATGATTGTAACTACGCTAGTGCTATACCATACTATCTATCCTTTCATATCTCCTTAGAAATATGTTTGACCCTTCCCGGTCCCTATACGGGTCATGTGCTTTAAGTAGTATGGGCCCCTACTACCTTCCACACTTATTCGTACGTGTCCCAAGAATTGCCTCAAAGACTCTAAGTCACTATGCTAAACCACTAACAATCTCAGATACATATGCCACCACAAGCACACACTATTGTCCACCCTAGACTCTCTCACTCTAGGATTCTGCTAACGCATGTGCACGTATTAGAATGCTTTTATAGGAACTCTATCATTTCTAGGTAGGGGTGAGCATCGGAACATGGTACCCGCTTTTGGAATCGGAACCGCCAATTCTGGAACCAAAACCGCCTTAGCCGGTTTTGGTTCCGGTTCCTAAAATTGTGGAACCGCCTTAAGTGGTTCCGGTTCCAGTTTTTATTTTTTCGGAACCGCTACCCGCCGGTTACTCGACGGAACCGGTTTGTGTTTATATATATATATATATATATATATATATATATATATATATATATATATATATATATATATATATATATATATATATATATATATATATATATATATATATATATATATATATATATATATATATATATATATAGGATGAATTGTTCATTCTTGACTACAATTAGACATTGTCATACATTAAAACTGATGTGTTAATTTGCATTGTGCACCTCTAAAAATGAAATTGCATGAAACCCATTTGCATGTTAACCCTTTGTAACATATAATAAGTTACGAACTAATTGGAGTGGAAATTCGGATATTTAATATCCTGTCTTTTAAATTTGAACATTGAATCATAGAACTTTTAAATGTTTTTTTTTTGCTATCAAATTCAAATCACTGTTTCGTTGTCTTCTTTTTTTTTTATTAGTTTGCAAAACGTTTACATATATATTCTCTGTTTGTTTAAATTACCTCAAAGTTTTGCTTATCTTTCTTTGTAAATTAAAGTTTCCATCGTCAATGTCTATAACATTTAATATTTTTTTATTTACGTCATAATCGTCAATTTAAAAAAAAAAAAAAAAAAAAAAAAAAAAAAAAAAAAAACTACTGGGTATCCGGTACCAAAACCGGTTCCGGCGGCTCCTGGACCGGTTCCAAAATCTAAAAAACCGGTGAAACCGGTTCTGGTTCCGGTTCCAAACATTAAGGCGGGTACCCTCTTATGCTCACCCTTATTTCCAATTGTATCAACACACACAAATGCTTAGAAAAATCCATCGCAAACTGCCTTGATACCTAACTTAGACTTCCTCATATACAATCGCTCACACCAGTACACTCTAGCACTCTCCCAAGATCACTAGGAATACTCACCCCCACCCCACTATCAATTGTGAAAGAAACTTCTATCAATATCAACTAGCTATCTTATGAATACAATTACATGCATCAAGGATTTAATAGTCCTTCAACTAAAAGATCGTACACTACAACGGTTAGACTCAAACAAGAGTTACGCAATATGACAAATCAAGCATTCTAAAACTATTCAATCATTGTGGCATGTAACTTAATGTATTTAATTAATAGCTAACTACCATCGATATACTTTCACATAGCACAAAGCTGATGGGTTTAAGCCATAAGAACTTTCTTATGTGCACATGCAAACCCTAATTGCTTGGATCTAGGTTTCTCTAATTGAACATGCATTGAATCCAAGACTTACAATACTAGATCTAATGTAAACAATTGAATCTAATCATATGAATTGGGATCTAGAACAATACCTTGGATTACTTGCTTGATACTTCTTCTTCTTGGAGCTTAGAGTCACAATTGGCACTCCTCTAATGGCTTACAAACACCAACTAGCAAGAGGATGATATTGAGAGAGAGAAGATGGTGGGAAATTGGCCCTAGGGTTCATTGCCTTGCATGAGTGGCGATTTCCCTCACCCTAGGGGTCTATTTATACTATGAGCTACTACGGTTTCACCTTAAACCCTAATTGAATAACTTAGGCCATAAGCAATCCAAGATCCTCCTAGATACTAGGCTTGGACAATTTCAAAGTTCCCAAACCCTAAATTTCGTCCACCCTCATATCCATAAGGATACATAGCCCAAAACACAACTATGACACATTTGACAGTTTATGCCCCTTTATTCAATTAACCTCTTTAAGTCACCAAATTAATTCTTAATTAATATATGACTTATATTAATCAAATAACATTATTAATCCTTTAATATATTATTCTCATAATATATTAACAATAATATCTCTTCTCTCTTAACAAATCATCCTGTCAAGTTGCTATGGTGAAGACAACCCAAAAGGACCATGCGTAACCGGGTCAAGTACTTACCAAATATAGTTACAGCCTTAGACACTAATCCAACAGTCTCCCACTTGAATAAGTCTAGTAACTATATATGCAAACACAAACCGATTAGCAATCGTAGCTCTCAAAGACGCTGTTAAATCTGATCTTATCAGTCTCCTGTCCTTTAGATAAGGGATCGTACAGTCCTCTGTTTAGATATTATGCGGACAATCTCATGGAACTTATTGTCCAGCAATTGGTTTCTCGATCTTAGATTCATTTGACATAGAACTTAATTGAACACATTAATTCAGTCCTAACCGGGCCTGGCACATAAGTCAAATCAAATCATCGAGCGGCCGTGATATCGCTTTTATTCTCTTAGGATAAAAGTAACAGATAAACTTCGACTTATATGCATTTACTATTTACTAATCAACTATACACAACAATGCGTTTTATGACATCAATTTACTGATGCAGTTTCGCATTGTCAATGCACAACCAATTAATAAACAATAAACCATATATCTTGGTTTTAAGACCATATGATATTATCTTTTTGCGATGACTTGTTTCACATTCCATAAAGTGATTCCAGCCCAATTTATTCTGCATTCCTTGAGATAGTCGTGGAATTCAAGACTTAGGTACTCTCCTCCTCGATCGGATCGAAGCATCTTGATTTTCCTTCCCAATTTATTCTCCACTTCATGTTTGAACTCTTTGAACTTTTCAAATGTTTCTGACTTGTGCTTGATGAAATAAATATTCCCATATCTACTATAATCATCGGTGAAAGTCACGTAGAAGCGGTTCCCATCCTTTGTGGTGGATCTAAAGGGCCCACACACGTCGGTATGTATGAGATCCAATAAACCCTTACCCCTCTCACAAGTGCCAGTGAAGGGTG
Organism: Lactuca sativa; assembly: GCF_002870075.4. Lineage (NCBI taxonomy): Eukaryota > Viridiplantae > Streptophyta > Magnoliopsida > Asterales > Asteraceae > Lactuca > Lactuca sativa. The sequence goes on along the minus strand of NC_056631.2, from coordinate 84,893,834 downwards.
ACTTGTTCATCTTTCCAAGTAAAAAAGATTCGCACGTGTCATCTTCCCTAAGGTTGAATGACTCCAACACTCCATTCTTTTGGAGTTGGGCTATGCGCTTCTTGTTGACATGTCCAAGACGACAATGCCACAAAGATGTTTTATCCATACTATTGGAAGAATCCATACACAACACATCATTTCCTAGGTTATCTACAACCATAACAGTTTCATAAATTCCATTACAAGGCATTGATTCAAAATATAAAACACCATTTAGATAAGCATAAATCAAACCATTCTCATTATTAAACGAATATCTAAATCCTTTTCTAAATAAACCATGAAAAGAGATGATGTTTCTTGCCATATCTGGCGAGTAGCAACAATTATTTAAATCTAAATTCAATCCATTACTAAGCACTAAAGAATACACTCCAATCTTGGTAACAGGCGACGATCTTTTGTTCTCCATGATTAGATTTATTCTTCCAAGCTCCACATCCCTATTTCTTCCTAGTCCCTATAAATCAGAACAAATGTGGTAACCACACCCTATATCAAGAACCCAAGAAATAGCATGAGATGGACCATTAGATTTAATTGTGTATATACCTGCAAAAGATGGCTTGATCTTCCCATCCTTGATGGTTGTAGATATCCCGGGCAGCTTCTCTTCCAATGCCCTATTTTGTGGCAATGATGGCACTCTGCCTCCTTTGGGTTAGGGTTGGGCTTAGCAGGATCAACCTTGGTCCCACTAGAAGAGGAATCATCTTGTCACTTTCCATTGCGGTGGTTCTTTGAAGAAGCCTTCCTCTTCCTGCTCCTTCCCTGCCAAATAGCCAAAACAGGAGCAACAAACGGATTGGGAGTTGGTGCAATAGACTTGTCCTTTAGGTTGCTCTCAGCAGTCCTTAGGAGACCTTGGAGTTTGCTTAGGGTGACCTCTTCCTTGTTCATGTGGTAGGTCATCCTAAATTGGTTGTAGCATGATGGCAAGGAGTGGAGAACAATGTTGATAGCCAAATCTTCCCCAAAGTTGACATTCAACTTGCGAAGACAATCGACATACCTTTGCATCTTTTGCAAGTGCACGGTTAGAGACTCTCCACTTCCCATTTTAGCAGTGATCATATTCGTTATGATCTCATAGCGCTCTTGCATTGCGCTTTGGTGGTATCGCTCCATCAAGTCTAGATGCATCTCATAAGGATACATGTCCTCATAGGACTTTTGGAATTCGGAGTTCATTGTGGCTATCATGATGAAATGGACTTTCGTTGCATCACGTTCATGTGTCTCAAAGACATCCATTTCTTCGGGAGCAGCAGTTTCTGGATTGATCTTCTCGAGCTTCTCATCGAGAACATACTCCTTGTCCTCGTAATGCGCGATCGTGTGAATGTATCTTCTCCATTCGCTAAAGTTCGATCCATCGAAAGTCACTGTTTGACAAAGGCTCATTAGCGTGAATGAGTTAGCAGCAGCGTTATTCGCATTAGACATCTACAAATAGAAATGAAAAAAGTTGATTAGAATTAAATCCCTAATTAACACCCAAATGAAAAAAAATTGAGGGCTAGGACCCAACAACATTATTTACACATTAGAAAAGGGATACCGTGATCCAGTATGCAAATAATTTGGAGGTAAGTGAATGACGATTCACTAATTCTTCACCATGAAAAACATAAGATTTAAATTTTAAATGTATTGAGAATTCCTAGATTTCTTTGAGATTCATTGAAACCTTTCAATGGCATGTTTAAATCTCGATATGCCCCTATAGTTTGCGACTGGGATACCGTGGATCACAAAGCGGGTGTGAATAACCATGCAAATCTACATGGCGCCTTCATTGTTACAATCAGCTATTTGATGTGCCGGTAAACCACACACGCTCCATCGAACTATGACAAACAACGAATCACCCTTTGCCACCTTTGCTTAGAACCAATTAGTGTGCCGGTTAACCACACATGCTCCACTAACTTCTTAACAAGGGTGCAAAGTGTAATTTCATGGGATTGCATCAATTCACTTTTCCTAAAGTAACTAAGATTGGGAATTTTATAAAACACATTTAGTTACTTTATATAGATTCATTATACTTATTAATGAGAAGAGGTTTGCCCTATCCCACTCGTTTGGCTAACGACCCTCTACCAGTCAAGCAAGCGGTGGGTGTGAGTGTATGCTCATTAAGCGTCATTTTATAGGCAGCAACCTTATACCCACCTTATAGATTGGCTTCGTGAATGAGGCCTCCTAACAGTAAGACAAGCATCTTTAATTTTATATATATATATATATATATATATATATATATATATATATATATTAAACTTGCAATATTATACTAGTATAGGTTGAATTTTAAACTTGTAAAATTCTAGGGTTTGAAATTTAAAGTATTCAAATTAAACTTTTAATCACAAAACTTAAATTTCAAAACTTGAGGGCAAGTTTTAAACGTTTCAAAACATAAGGATCAAATAGCAAATAATATAAATCAACTAATTAGATTATCTCAATTTGATCTTATTCAACATTACTTGCAAGAGAATTCACCAATTCAATTCAAATAATCAATTATTATCATATAAGGAAATTATTATTCAACTTATTGGTAATTATCTTTTGTATGGTTAAGAATATACTCATATATGTTTAAAATCGGATTTTAATGACCCAAAACAGTTAAGGCAAGTTTCCTCAAGTAAAACAGCAAGAAATCCCGAAACTACCTCTTTCTGACGCTCAAACTCGCCGAGTTCCCACTATGGACTCGCCGACTTGGAGCTACTCACCGAGTCCACGGTGGAACTCGCCGAGTTCATCAGGCAGAAGCACAAAATTCGAATTTTTTAAGCAACAAGCAATCAATCAATGCATTAATTCAATAGAAATCAACCAAATCTCTGATACCACTGATGGGTTTGAGCCATAAGAACTTTCTTATGTGCACATGCAAACCCTAATTGCTAGGATCTAGGTTTCTCTAATTGAATATGCATTGAATCCAAGACTTACAATACTAAATCTAATGTAAACAATTGAATCTAATCATATAAATTGGGATCTAGAACAATACCTTGGATTACTTGCTTGATACTTCTTCTTCTTGGAGCTTAGAGTCACAATTGGCACTCCTCTAATGGCTTACAAACACCAACTAGCAAGAGGATGATATTGAGAGAAAGAAGATGGTGGGAAATTGGCCCTAGGGTTCATTGCCTTGCATGAGTGGCGATTTCCCTCACCCTAGGGGTCTATTTATACTATGAGCTACTAGGGTTTCACCTTAAACCCTAATTGAATAACTTAGGCCATAAGCAATCCAGGATCCTCCTAGATACTAGGGTTGGACGATTTCAAGGTTCCCAAACCCTAAATTTCGTCCACCCTCATATCCATAAGGATACATAGCCCAAAACACAACTATCACACATTTGACAGTTTATGCCCCTTTATTCAATTAACCTTTTTAAGTCACCAAATTAATTCTTAATTAATATATGACTTATATTAATCAAATAACATTATTAATCCTTTAATATATTATTCTCATAATATATTAACAATAATATCTCTTCTCTCTTAACAAATCATCCTGTCAAGTTGCTATGGTGAAGGCAACCGAAAAGGACCATGCATAATCGGGTCAACTACTTACCAAATATAGTTACAGCCTTAGACACTAATCCAACAAAAGCAAGCATCATTTGATCAGAAACACAATAGGAAAAAAGGCATCATATGGATCAGGTAATTCTAACATGTAATTCCTGAGGATCCTTAGCTTACACACTATCATACATCCCTAATAGCTCATACATCACACATAAAAGGCATCTCTCCTAAACATGCACTCTAGCATGCAACCTTGAGTAGATCCATAGCCTAACTTATAGCATGACATCATACTATAACACATATAATAACAAGTCAAGTACAACATATAAAACAAGTATGCATATTTTTGAAAATCACCTTTTGAGCTCTAGCTAAATGTACACATCACATCTTCTCCATTCTTTTCTTCAAATGAATATTCTCCAAAAAGGTTTAGGAAAAGTTTCAGCTCCACAGTTTGAGTTTGGAATCCCATGAGTGTTCAGCCAAATCCCTCAAACTATGGCTATGATACCAACTTTTAACATCCCAAAACCTAGGCTGATCTTTTTTATTTTTAAAATAACATAACATCCATTTTCATAAAATTACATTCAAGATAAACCATTTGTTCATAAGCCATTATTCAGCAATCAGAGTTATAATGAAGATAATGCGGAATCTCGATTCACAAAAATAACTATCAATGTGTGGGTATAGTCCCTCCTTCGCAATCTAACAAGTACCTAAAAATTGTTAATCAACAACTGCAAGCACAAAGCTTAGTGAGTTCACCAGTATAACACATACAATACAACATAAAAATCAGCTAAATGTTATTAACAAACTCTTAAAACTATCAGTGGTCCCAAAGGGCTAACAACATGCCTTATGGATTAACAACACACCTCACAGGTTATCAGCAACCCCGGAGACTTTTAGCAGTCTCATGGACTTATAGCAGTCCAAGAGTTATCACCAACTTATTTCACATATAAAAAAACTCAACAAATAAGATCCAACTGGTCGACATGCATATACTACCACACTGTCACACCCGCGTCCTAGCAGCGGAACTGCCGAGTGGCACGACGTTAGGATGTCGGTTCATAGATAAGTATTTCACATATCATTCATGTCATAAATATTATTTTCATTCAATGATTGATAACTTTCAAAAGAACTTTAATCTTATTACATTGAGGTTTGTCATCGTAATCATACACTTCAATTGATTGTAATTCTTTCATAACCTTTTTGTTGAATGCGATTTTGTCTCCATCGGTGACCTAGGAATACAAGTGAATTTTGAAAGGGTCAAAATAATTTCGGTGACTCCACAAGTTTTGTATACTTGAAAATACTTTTTCGAGTTCCGATAAGTTACCTCTTGTTGTATTCTTAACTTATGATGTGCATTAACTATTCCTTTAATGTTTCTAGTAGTGGGTTTAGATAGTTTAGTGACTAAATTTAAACCTATATGAATAGATGGGCGTATCACATTACTTTCATTGATTTCAAACGCCATTGTTGGTACCAAGGTTGTATTCCCTAATATTCTTTTATCGTTTTGTATGTATTGCTTCCTTATTCAAGGCGTTTTGAATTTGATAACGGTAATTTGAACTCATTTCCTCGAGTTCGAGTGTACTATCACTACATATTTTATTTGTAGTATTTGATAGCTAGTTTAGGTTTAACAAAGTAAAGAAGAGTTAGTATAACTGTGCAATGACTGTTGATTCTAAAAACCACGACGCTTCATCGAACATTGCAAATGTGTTTAAAAAGTTATACATGCTTCGACATGTTGTCAGGTTGTATCTAGCAACCACAAGTGGGAGTGTCAATCCAGAATAGATCTATACATATCTCTCCCACTTACTTTAGATTTGACGATTATAGGCCAGGATCTAGCTGAAAATCTTTTAGCATGTTAATGAATCGTGTCTCATCTTACTCTTGTTGTGAGGGCCTCCCTGGTCGATCTTGTTGTTATTCTCGTTGTATTCATATGTGTTTACTTATTATTATTATTATTATTTGGTCGTTTCGGCTAATTCTGACTTTAGTTTTTAGCTTGTATTTTATAATCTATATGCTTTCATAAAAATCATAAGTTTCTCATACATATTCCGTTTTATTTGTTTTTCAAAAGTCAACCATTCTCCTTGTAGTTTTTGTCGTTGTAAATTCTTATGTACGGTAGACGTTTATTCACTATAAGAGTCATAAGTCACCCAAACTGAGTCGATTTGTTGTGAAATTTAATTTTTCGTGATCGCGATAGCTTATATAATCTATAAATGTTAACATGCTCTCTAAGCGAAGCGACTTTTTGTGTACATATTTCTGAGCTTAAGCGTTGACGAAATCAAGAATTTTAGTATATTGACATTTACAGGACCTCCATTTTTATGTTTACTTGTTTTATTGTTAAGTACTAACAACGGTTGTGGTCGTATTTTCCAGGTTGTCGTATCCTCACCTTGTTGAAGGAAATTTCGTTCTGAAACATGTGTAGTACTCAATGCGGAGGCACTCGCTGGGAGGATCTTAGTGGTTTTAGACTTTCAAAATTATTCTTATGGTATAAATTTTTTAGAATAACTTTTTCTTCTTAAGGTTTGTTTTTGCAATGAGGTTTGGCATGCCTTTGGATTTTTTTTTTGCTTATCTCAAAGCTGCTGGAAGCTTGCTGACTAGGGAGAGGTTTTTCTCAAGAGGCATTTTAAAGTTTATTTATTACTTCTAATTCTTCAACTTCATGAGGTGTTTTCTTTTTACACCAATAGGAAGCCTAGAATTCCTATTGATTAGTTCTGTTGAGGTCGTATTGAACCTCTAACTTTTTGCTCTGCGATCTCTTCGATTCTGTGTCATGTATGCTTATGAACTAAGCAATTAATATCGGCGATCTCCAGGTGATTTCCAGGTGGGATATCGGTTATCGGTACTTTTCAAAATAGCGGTGTCAAATATTGGTCCAAAATATCGGACCGCAAATATCGGTGATATTTACCGATATTTAACCGATATTTCCAGGCGATTTCCAGGTGGGATATCGGTTAGGTAATTTTACTTGCTTTTTTAGTGTTAAGTCATGGCCTTAAGTCTTATGGACTTAACTTAACTGAACCTGCTATTATGTTAAGTACTTAATTGCAAGTTTTAGATCATAAACTCATGTTTTAAGTATTAACCAACAGTATTGTTATGTTAATTGTTACATACTTAAGTGTTAACTTGCTAGTTTCTATAGGTTTGATCATGTTGATGTGCTAAGTACATAATTCTTAAATGATGGTGATGATATTAGAGTTGATGTGGATGATCTAGATAAAATAATCGGATGCCTTGGTTGATGTGGACTTGGAGGAAGATTCAATGGCTTACGTAAAATTATGTTTCAAACATTGACAGTTTTGAATTTTTACTTTTTATATTACTTTTATATATGTTTTATGTTTATATATATTAATTATGCATGATATAAAAATACCGATATCCCACTGATATCCCACCGCGATAACCTATATCCCAAATATCACCCCTTGACCGATATTTGATTTTGGACCGCTATCACTGCCTAGCTTACGAATTTACTTCGAGTTGTGTGTTCCTATCTTTTGTCTAGTATCTTAATTTTTTCATACTAGATATGTTGGTCTTTCTAACATGTTACCTTATGTTTATGTTACTTTTGGATACTTGACATATTTTATTTATTCTTGGCTTTCGTAGACTTTGTTTGGAGCTCTACTCTTAACAAAACGGTGGAACGTTTTTGAAAAGAAATAGGAATGTTACGGATTTACTTAACCTAGCTGCTTGTCATGAATTTTATATTTTTTATTGTTTCGAAGTGACTTATCAAAAACTCTTCTTGACTAAGTCTACGGCTAGTTTGTAACGTATTGAAATTTAAGAGAAAAAATTGATTTTTAATAATAATAAAATCATCATCCAAAACGTTTTCGTAAAACCATAATGGAAAATCAAAGTAAGTTAAGCAATCATCTCAATATGTTAGAGTTATATAAAACGAAAGTCGTGGTGTGTGTGTGTGTGTGCGAGATGCGATCACCCTGACTTCTTCCCATTCGATCCAAAAGGACATGAAACATAAACTATAAACCGTAAGCATGATGCTTCGTGAGTTCCCCAAAATACCTCATACCATACATATCAAACATACATTGGGCCATTCCAACAACCATCGGGCCTCGCCCAACATTAGGCCCCCCCGACATCGAGCCCCGCTTGGAACAAATCTGTCAGTAACATGAGATGGGCCCCGCGTATCACATTCACCAGGCCCTACCCGACATTCATACATACACATAAACACATGCAAGAATCACTAAGATAAATAGCATACAATACACCCATCAAGCCTCACCTAGTATCGAACCCCACCCGGTATATATATATATATATATATATATATATATATATATATATATATATATATATATATATATATATATCACATACTACACATGAAAGAGTCACATAGACAACTAACATCCTAATCATAATAAATCATGGTTCGACATTGGTGCCTTCCACCCGTCAAGCATAGTGAGAAGACTCACCTCAAACTGCTGAAATTCAGATAAATGCTCGGACTGTTGATCTGAAAAGTCCCCACACTATTCAATCAAATAAAACCCAATTAATAATTGGGTCATAAACCAAATAGGAATCTATCTCATTTTCCATCTCCTAGGGTGAAAGACCATTTTACCCTTTCCTCACTTGTCCGAACAACCAAGGCCCGACCCATTGGCCCCAAAATCCTAACATGGCCAAAATTCCTAAATGACACCCGAAGCCCACTATGGGCCTAAATCTAAGAAGGCCCAGATCCTAACAATGACCCAAATTCAAAAGGACTTGGGTCCAAACAAGGCCCATAACCTTAGTAGTCTAAACATAGCCTAAAACCCAAAAGTCAACAAAAGTCTATGGTAGTTGAGTACAGCCGGCGTACTCAGACTTACGCCCACATACAATACACCTTCTTTGGCCAGTATGTGCAGCGTACTCTGCAGCTAACCCAAATCACCATTAAGTGCTTAATTGGTTAAGCCACTATGTCCAATTCTCAGATCTGTTCCTAAATGATGTATCAACACGTTAAGTAGGAAATTTTACTCCTTTGCATATTTTTAATGGGACCCAATACTTAATAAAATCCATAATAAGCACCCAAACTCATGCATGGTCCAATATAACTCATCAAGATTGCATTTTTATGAACACGGGACCTCAAAAATGCTAAGATATAACATCCTTATCTTCTGGTGTATCTCATACTCTCATGCATGACTTTAAGGACCATAAAAAGCACAAAAACAAGCTCTAACTTGATCTAACAAAATGAACCATCAAGTTAAGAGCTTTATACCTAAAAGAGCTTTCGAAGTTGATGATTATTCTAGATCCACAAGCTCTAGCCACACCAATGCAACTTCTACAAATTCCTCTTCCTTCAAAATCACCAAAAACACCTTCAAAGCTTACTTCCAATCTTAAAACACTCATAAGGCAATTAGGATTTTGTTCTTAGGGTTTGGAGAGGTGGAGGCTGGCCATAAGAAATTCCCAAAGCAGCCTAAGGTGTTTAAATAGGGCATAAACCTTAAAAATTAGGGTTTTTCCCTGCTGACCATATGCCACGCACACCTCCACCTATGCCCCGCGTACGTGGGTTTCCACCACGACCAACTTTGACCTAATACGCCCAACGTACTCATAGCATACGCCCAGCGTACTCGGCTAAGGACTAAAACCACCAATCTTTCGAAGGCCATAACTTCTTCGTTCTAAGTCGGATTTCAACGTTATTTATATCCACAACAAGGTAATGAGAAGCTCTATATTCTATCAACTCTCCTTCAACTTAAAACTTCCCGAACTTTAATCCAAAATTCATAAAACGCCCAAACTATCGCTTTAAGGTTATACCCTTGTGCACCAAAACACAAACCAAACTCTCGGATAAGGTAATGTACATTATCCACATCCAAGGGTTCTAAATCCCTTCTTCCCCAAGGCCCATAGCTTTATGATAACAGATCTTCAGTTCACGGCCCCGAATTAGGAAACGATTTGAAACGGGGTGTTACATAGTTTCTTTTGGTGGCTTGATTTTATAGTACTTACTATGTGATTTTGACTTCTATGATTTCTAGTTGTGTAGCCCTTCAGGACATAGTTCTAATAACTTAGTTTTCTACACTCTTTTGTGTAACGCCCGCAGATCCGGGCTAGTCAATTTAGAGGTAATAAGGGTCGAAAACGACTTTTCGACAAAATATTATTTAGAATGAATAATCTTAACCAGGTTGTATAATATGTCACAAGGTTTCCGTACATATAAAGAACGCCAAAATCCGAGTTATAACGAAGAAGTTATGGCCCGTCAAAGTTTTTCTGCAAAACCGGTACGGCACCGGGAGGCATAAAAAGTGAATTTACGATAGAAGACTTTTTAGCCTTAGTAGTCTAAGCCAAAGTCATAGATTATTTTAAAACGAGAAAATCCATAAAAAGAACGCCCAAATCTGACTTCGTATGAGGAAGTTGTGATTTTTCAAAGTTTCGCCTTAGCAGTGTATAGCCCGAAACTCAAATTTTAGTTCGAGCGGTTTTTGGCTTACGCGACCTAAATGAGAGTTGAAGATCTCATTAATAGGAACTCAACGGTAAAAAGATAGACGAAAAGAGTCCGTACGAAGGAGTTACGAATTCTTCACGGTCATTTAATAGTCTAAACGCCTCCTACTGTTAAATTTAAGATCGGTCGAGAATTAGCCAACGGAGTATAAACAAAAGTTCTAGATCTTGATTTTACCTACACATGGATATAAAGAACGTCAAAAAAGGAGCTTATATACGTGAGTTATGATTTTTCTAAGTTTGAAGGCTGATACGCGATAGGGGGTGACGTGGCACCACCAGAATTGGACACATGGCACCACCATAAGGTTGCCACATGCACCAACTCGGCGAGTAGGTCAGTCAGCACCCCTATAAATAGAGGTGTCGGGCATTCCAACTTCCTCACCCCTCAACCCTCTTCTTTCTCTCTCTAAACTCTCTCTCTCTCTAAGCCTCCCTAACCCCCCAAAGCCTAGGGTAACTCCCTAGCACGAGGCGGAAGCCCCGGAGCGCCCGACGGCTCCGAGTAAAGAGCCTTTTGGCTTGAGAACACTGCTCCAGCGAAGCCCAGTTTTCATGAAAACCCGCTGTAAGTGAGCTATGTCTACCCTATCTTTAGTATAGCTTATGTTTTAATATAGTAACGTTATTAGGAACTTATAATAAGTATTTGGGCTATTACTATGAGTTATATTGAGTGTTATTTAATTCTTATATAATAATAATAATAGCTAGACTATTAATTTGTCGCGGTTATCGTTAGACTAAACCCTAGTGGTATTGATACTAGGTTTTGTCGAAGGAAAATTGTTTCGAAAGTATCGAAGCGCTGTCTGAGTGCTGAGTCACCACCTTTCAGGTGAGTGCATAGTCCCTTTCACCTTACACATAGATATGAAGTATTTTAATAAAAATTACATGCTATGTGTGCATATTGTCTGAATACTTGCTGTCTATGCTGGGTGAAAGATTTTTATACATGTTTTAAATGATTTAAACTGTATATATATTTTATATCTACAAAATGTGTTGGGTAAAACATGGGTAGATGAAATAGTTGTTTTGTGATAACACGATGGAAGACATCAATGTTGTCAGTGATCCAGTCATCTAGTGGAATATAGATGATGCCGATGGACAATACTAGACAGTCTGGTGGAACGCTAGCAAGCTCGTAACCTGTATGTATTTTTGAACAGGTGCTCATTAGGTATTTTTGAACTGAGTGTGTTCACTAGGTATCTTTGAACTGAGTGTGTTCACTACATATCTTTGAACTGAGTGTGTTCACTAGGTATTTTGAACTAAGTGTGTTCACTAGTTACTTTTGGACTAAGTGTTTACCAGATGTCTGGAGTACGTGTTTACCAGTTGTAATCTATAAGCTTTGGTAACGATGGACTTCATGCCGATTCCTTAGGATAATCCTTAGGAATGAATGAACGAGAAATAGCTAATTCTTAGGGTAGATCCTTAAGAGTAAAGAAGATAATGGGGATGGGTAATTGGGTTTAATTGGTTGATTATTTAAACGTAATAATTATATTATTGTGGGTTGAAAACCCTATGTACTCACCAGGTTTCCCAACCTGACCCACTCAGTTTATTTAATCACAGGTGTTGATACGAAGTCGCATTACACTGAGAGATTAAAGAGATGTAGATCACTAGTGTAAATAAATGTAAGTTCCGTTTATGCTTGTGTTTCTGTATTGACAATGACATCCCAAACATTTTAAAATGAATAAAATACGTTTCTTTGAAAATGATTTGATAACGTATTGATCGTGTTTTTCTGGGAACAAATTCCGCAACATTTTTTTGAAATGAAGTACTCTGATTTTTATAAAGCATAAACAAAATCGGTCTTTTCTGGCCGTGAAAATTGGCGATGTCACAGTTGGTATCAGAGAATTAGTTTAAGCGAACTAGGAATTTGTAGGAAATTTCTAGATGTAAACTTAGAATGCTAAGCGATGATTGTGAGATGAGTGACCGCTATATTTTAGATGCAAGCACTAGTTTATTTTAGGGAAGATGCCTAAAATGTTTTATGTGCTAAATGTTTTATGTTATAGCTATAAAGATACATTATATGCTATTATTTTTTCGGATCTATGGTCCGTTGCCGACCGGATCTGGAAACATTATGTGTTTAGGTTTCTAAACGTTTGATTACGGTATTACAACTGGCATATAACTTTTCGGTGCAACAAGGAGATCTATACTTCTATTGTAAATAAAATCTTTCCTATCTTAAAAATTCTCGCCTCGGTACACCGAACGTCTGCTTGGATGTACAAAATGTGATGGTGAAGACAGACTAGGAAATATCCGAGGAAGATGACAACCTGAGCCTAAGAATGTGATGGGTCATGCATCGGTCGTTGCGCCTACACCCGAACCTATCACAATGGCTGAAGTTTAGGAAGTGATGCGAACCATGATGGACCGAGAAAATTAAGGAAATGAGATGGCTTATGATAGTGAATGATACCTATCGGAAGATACCATAAGGGAGGTATCATGCCTTTAGAATATGTCTGATAAAATAGTAGTACGTCTAGAGAAGTACGGTACATCTGAATGTACATATTTGATTGGCGGGATGATAGAACGATTGGTGTAATTCCTAAAGTTTAACTATCATCTAGAATTTTCATCACCAACCGAGTTGAAGCAGATTTGATGATTGATGATACGCATCGAAGAAGTCCTAGTAGAGTCTAAGGGAAATTTTTATGATTATTTGGACACACTCGCATGCGTTAAATTGTTTTGTGATTTTAGGACTTGGGGACTGTCACACCCCCAAACCAGACGGCGGAAACGTCCGAGGGTGGATGACTTCATTTGTAGTATCACAACACATGTATCATAGTAATTAAAGCACAAACAACCATTGTATTTAAAAGTATAATATTTACATGTGTTCAATCATTGTATATTCAAACCAAAATAGTTATACAAAAGAAGAAGATAAGATTCCTAATGGCTCTATCTTCTCAAAAAGCTCGGGGAGTACCTGTTATTATTTCCCTGATAATACAAGTAATTTGAAAAGAGAGTATCAACAATAAGTTGAGTGAGTACATAAGTCTTTATGTTTGAATGGGTGTCTTTGTATTTTGAATATGAAAACACTTCTAGAAAATCCCATATTTTCTGTGGTATGTGAAAAGTAGTTTTATTCCCATAAAACCATCCTATTTGTAAACCAATGTATTTATAAAACTTGTATTTGAGAGTGTGCTTGGCTTCACCAGCTGTTATTGAAAACTATAGTATACCATTGTACTTTGCATTTTGTAAACTGGTACTTTGAAGATATACTTATGTTTAGTTGTTTATACACTAACGTGTTGTTAATATCTATTTAATGGTCTATTATAACCATACTAAGACATGAACGCCTGAAACAAACGCCTAATGAGCGCTTAAACTGTTGATAACAATTGCCACTCATTGGCGTGTATGCGTGACTGTAGCTAGCAGCCTAAGTGCGGGGTTGTCAATCCCGATATAGATCTACACACAACTTGTTTCGATCCCCGGACTGGAGATTCTGGTTATAATGTCAGGGATTTACTTTGGTTGTCTAAAATGAATTAAACAACCTGAATTTAATGTCTCATAAAAAGCATATAAACGTTACATGTATATTAGTTATGAAAACCCAATCATTCAGAAATAAATGATCGATAGTATGTTCTTGACTTAGTATCCCGAACATGTATTTGATAAGTGTAAACCCTTGATCTGTTTTGAATTAAAACCCTTGTTGCATGTAAAACAGTGTATTCATATGAATTATTGCTCTATGTATCATAAATTATACCTATTATAATTTATATGTACTTTATGAATTGGTAAATAACTATTTTTACATGTAATCCTTTGCTCAACATGTTACAAAGGGAGATTTAACTGATGAAATAACTTTTTTTTAGATACATATACAATTTCATATATAAGTAAAATTTGAACGACCTTCGGACAAATAACTGGTACTATAAGTCCACATCCAAACAAGGAAAAGGACCTAGAATGAATTATTAGTCCTAAGCCTTTTAAATCTTATTTATATTAAATTATATATACAAATATGTATATTTGGGAAAAATATAAGTTTATAAAAGAGTTCAATATTTAAAGTATTTTTGATGCTTTAAAATCATTTTATCGTGATTTGAAATCATTTATTTATAACACAAAGTTGTTGTGTTATACTTGTATTTCCCCCCCTTAAAACAGTAGAAATTATGAAAATACGGGGGTATGAAACCACTTGATAGATGGTAATTCGGACAGAGTTTCGTTTCACGAAAAGGAGTTTATTTGTCGACAATCGGCTCAAATCGGGCAGAGTTTTGACAGGAGAGAGGATGAATTCTCAAAAATTTTGGGGCTTCACGGCTTACTTCGGGCTCGAGTCTTGATACCGGGGCTTTAGGGGCTGTATATGAGCTTAAGGGAGTGGAAAAGGTGAAAGAGGGTAAAATTTAGGGTGAAAAAGTGAAATTATTCGGAAGCCCTCCATTGCTATATATAGACCGAAGGCTCGGACCTGAAGCTATGCGAGGGTGACACGCGTTTGACAGATGGCGAGGCGAGGGTAGTTCTTCGGACCGGAGGCTCGCTGCTAGCTGGCTCGGATTGGACCAACCCTCGGTCCAATGGAAAGACAACGCGTGCGATGGAGGCTGGTCCGAGGCATGCGAGGGAGAGGTCCGGTGTGTCTCATGCGAGGCTGTCCGGTTCTAAGTAGACTTCAGACTTGGTCGAATCAGGAGGTCACACGCGAGGTTGCGGTCCAATCATAAGATGCCACGTGGAGGCTCGCATGCGAGGGTGACGTGGCAGTTACTGTTCATGCGAATATTCCCCGTTTTTGTTATTTTTCTTTATTTTTTTGCCAAAACTTGTAAAATTTCGTAAATTTTGCATACGAACTCTGTTTTTGACATTTTTTATATGCACGCGTAGTTAAAATTATACTCTACGACTTTGGTTTAGACTTCGTCGGCTAATTTTGACTTTATTTTTAATATTATTATTTTAAACAGACCGGGACGTGAATCCGTTATAAATTCATAACTTTTTCATACGACGTCCGTTTTTATCTGTCTTTTTACCGTTGTACTACTAATGACGAGACCTTCAATTCTCGTTTAGGTTGTGTCGGCTAAAAACCACTCGATCTTTATTTCGAGTTTTTAGCTGTACACTGCTATACTGAAACTTAGAAAAATCATAACTTCCTCATACGAAGTCAGATTTTGGCGTTATTTTTATGAAAGTTCTCGGTTTAACAAATACTATAACTTTCATTTAGATTGTTAAGGCTAGAAAACCTTTTATTAAAAATTCAGTTTTTACACTGAACAGTGTTTTGCCGGTTTTGTCGTGGATTTTCGACTGGTCATAACTTCTTCGTTATAACTCGGATTTTAGTGTTCTTTATATTTTTGGAAACCTTGTTACAATCTCTATCACATGGTTCAACCCAATTGAGATTATTTAAAAATTTATTTTTGAGGGTCAATTATGTAAATATAGATAGTATGCCAAAATTTCTCTTTATTAATTTACAAATAAGTACAAATTGACCTACACTATTACATAGGTTTGAAATAACGGTTTGTTACATTATCCCCCCGTTAGAGAGAATTTCATCCCGAAATTTACTTTACAGATAGACTAGGGGAAAAGATGTGGGTATTTTTGTTGCATTTGATCCTCCCGCTCCCAAGTGAATTCAAGTCCCTGCCTTGCATTCCAGCGAACCTTCACTATCGGAATGCGGCTTTGTTTGGTTTTCTTAACTTCCCTGTCTAGTATCTCTACGGGTTCTTCCACAAAATTGAGGCTCTCGTTTAACTCGATTTCCTTGAGTGGTATCACAAGAGTCTCGTCGGAAAGACACTTTTTCAAGTTCGAAACGTGCAAGGTAGGATGAATGTTACTTAGTTCTTGGGGTAATCTAAGTTTGTAAGCTACAGGGCCGATTCGGGCAAGAATCTCGAATGGTCCTATATACCTTGGGTTCAGTTTGTCACGCTTTCCAAATCGTATCATGCCTTTCCAGGGTGAGACCTTTAGCAAAACTCGGTCGCCAACCTGGAATTCCAAGGGTTTTCTCCTTTTGTCTGCGTAGCTTTTCTGTCTATCTCTGGAAGCTTTAAGTCGTTCCTGAATTTGTACGATCCTTTCGGTAGTTTCTCGAATAATTTCTGGACCAGTGAGAGCACTGTCAGGAGTTTGACCTCTAGCTAGCTGTGTGTCACCCACTTCAGCCCAGCACAGAGGGGATCTGCACTTGCGGCCATAGAGGGCTTCGAATGGAGTAGCTTTTATGCTAGTGTGATAACTGTTGTTATAAGAGAACTCAACAAGGGGTAAATGAATATCCCATGCCTTTCCAAAGTTTATCACGCAAGCTCGTAACATATCTTCTAACGTTTGAATCGTCCTCTCACTTTGTCCATCGATTTGCGGATGGTAGGCTGTACTCATCTCTAGCCTAGTTCCTAGAGAGTTTTGTAAAGACTGCCAAAAATGAGAGGTGAATCTACTATCTCGGTATGAAATAATAGATATTGGTACACCATGTAGTCTAACAATCTCCTTGAGGTATGTTCTGGTTAGCTTTTCCATCTTGTCATTCTTTTTGATTGGTAAGAAGTGTGTGGATTTGGTTAATCTATCGACGATTACCCAAATAGTATCATAACCACTTGATGTCTTGGGTAACTTGGTTATGAAATCCATTGTAATCCGCTCCCACTTCCATTCATGGATTTCAGGTTGTTGTAATAAGCCTGAAGGTTTCTTGTACCCTACCTTAATTTTGGCGCAAGTAAGGCACTTGCTCACAAAGGTAGCGATTTCGTCCATCATATTAGGCCACCAATATAGCTTCTTAAGGTCCAGATACATGTTGTCTGAACTTGGGTGGATGGAGTATCGGGTTTTGTGTGCTTCATTCATAACCACATCTCTGTAACCACCGAACTTTGGTGTCCAGATCCGGTTCATGAAAGAATAGACTCCATCATCCTTGACTTCGAAGTTCTTGTCCATTCCTCTCAGAGTTTCTCCTGCTACATTTTCGGGTTTCAAGGCTTCAAGTTGAGCTTCCTTGATCTGTGTGGACAGATGTGAATGGATTGTCATGGTCAACGACTTTACCCGGCCTCCCGAGTATTCTTTTCTACTAAGGGCGTCAGCTACTACGTTTGCTTTACCATGGTGATAAAGAATTTCACACTCGTAATCATTTAGTAGCTCCACCCATCTTCGTTGTCTCATATTCAACTCTTTCTGACCGAAGATGTGTTGGAGACTTTTATGGTCCGTGAATATTGTGCATTTCGTGCCATATAAGTAATGTCTCCAGATCTTCAGAGCAAACACCACTGCTCCTAGTTCAAGGTCATGTGTTCTATAATTGACTTCATGTGTCTTTAGCTGTCTTGAGGCATAGGATATAACCTTTCCTCTTTGCATAAGAACACATCCAAGCCCTTGATTAGAAGCATCACAGTACACTACGAAATCCTCTGTCCCTTCAGGGAGAGACAGGATCGGTGCACTACACAAGGCTCGCTTCAGCATTTGAAACGTTGTTTCTTGCTGTTCTCCCCAGCTAAAAGTTACACCCTTTTGGGTCAGAGTAGTGAGAGGCTTGGCTATTCGAGAGAAATTTTGAATAAATCTATGATAATAGCCAGCAAGACCTAAGAATTGACGGATTTCTGTAGGTGTTTTAGGTGCTGACCAGTTTTCAATTGCCTTTATTTTGGAAGGTTCGACGTGTATTCCTTCTGAACTGACCACGTGACCTAGGAAATCTACCTTCCTGATCCAAAATTCATACTTTGAAAACTTCGCATAGAGCTTCTCCGATCTAAGAGTTTGTAATATTTGACGAAGATGTTGGCCATGTTCCTCTTTGCTCTTTGAGTAGATAAGGATATCATCAATGAAGACTATAACGAATTTGTCCAAGAATGGACGACACACTCTGTTCATTAGGTCAATGAACACTTCAGGTGCATTCGTCAATCCGAATGGCATCACTATAAACTCGTAATGACCATAACGAGTTCTGAACGCGGTTTTGGGAACGTCTTCCTCCAAAATTCGTAACTGGTGATACCCGGATCTTAATTCTATCTTCGAGAAGTAGTTTGCCCCTTGAAGTTGGTCGAACAGGTCGTCAATGCGAGGCAAAGGGTATCGATTCTTGATGGTAAGTTTATTCAGCTCACGATAGTCTATACACATCCGGAATGATCCATCCTTCTTCTTTATGAACAAAACCGGTGCTCCCCAAGGTGAGAAGATTGGTCTTATGAAACCTTTGCTTAGGAATTCGTTAAGTTGGTTGGATAATTCCTGCATTTCAGAAGGTGCAAGACGATAGGGGGATTTGGCTACAGGGGTAGCTCCAGGGATTAAGTCGATTCGGAATTCGACTTGTCGCTCGGGAGGCACCCCTTGAAGATCATCGGTAAATACATCGGGAAAGTTGCAGACCTCAGGAATGCTTGCGATGTCTTTCACTTATTTCTTTTTGTCTACCACATGAGCTAGGAATGCACAATACTTCTTGCGAAGGTATTTATGTGCCTTGATGCATGAAATAATCTGAAGGTTCGTTCCGGGTTTGTCGCCATAGATAATAAGAGTTTCGTTAGTTGGTAAGTTCAAATGAATAGCTCTTTCATAGCATAGGATGTCGGCATGGTTGGGGCACAACCAATCCATACATATGATGTCAAAACTTTTGATAGAGACAGGCATAAGGTCTATTGGGAAAGACAACTCATTTAAGGTAAGGGTACATCCTATGTATATATCATTGGTGGATTCGGATTTCCCGTTAGCCATTTCTACTGTGAAGGTTTTATTTAGTGGTTGGGAGTTCTGATTTAGTAGGTGTTTACAGTTATGGCTCACGAAGCACCTCTCGGCACCACAATCAAAAAGAATGCATGCATAAGTATTGTTGAGAAGGAACGTACCCGTGACCACAGCAGGGTCTGCTACCGCTTCTTCGTGACCTAGTGCTAGAATTCTCCCAACCCCACCAGCATTTCCAGCTTTTGGACAATATTTCTTGAAATGCCCCACATCACCGCATTGGTAGCATGCTCGACTTACTCCAGCGGCTGGTAGTTGGTTAAGGGGTTGAGGTGGTGTTCTACAGAATCGGGCAATATGGCCCTTTCCTATTGCAGTTATGGCACTGCATTTCAGGGCAATTTCCGATGTGGTGAAAATTGCACTTGTTGCATTTAGGGAGGCTACCGGCATAGGGCTTAGTTGGTGCTAAGTAGTTAGGGGCAACAGCAGGTGCAGTAGTAGGTATGGTAGTAGGCACAGTAGTAGCATGGACTGCCACTATTTGTTGCTTCTTTGAAGATTCTAGAGGAGATTTTCCCTTCCTTTTGTTCCAACCCTTCTTCTTGCTGTCGTTGTTGTTCTCCCTAGGTTGTTCTGGGGTAGTAACCACAGAGTTTTGACGGTTTTCGTGGTCAATAAGTGACTGTGCCATTTCCTTGGCACTGTCAAAAGTGACAGGTTTAGATGCAATGACAGTTGCTTGTATCTGGGGCGACAATCCCCAAATATACCTTTCAATCTTTTTGCTCTCTGGAGCAATCATCTCCGGACACAGAATCGCCAAGTCACAAAACCGATTCTTGTAAGTTGTTATGTCTACACCGGCCATGGTAAGACCCCAAATTTCTTGTTCCAGTTTCTGAATTTCCCCTCGCGGGCAGTATTCCCGCATCAACATGGTTTTTAGGTTCTCCCATCTTATAGTATTAGCCACTATCAAAGTTAGTGACTTAACATGGCTATTCCACCATGTTAGGGCCCTATCTAAGAAAGTAAAGGCAGCAAATTTAACTTTGCTACCCTCTGGACAGGAGCAAATTTCAAAGACTGCTTCTATCTTCTTAATCCACTGCCTTAAAACCATCACTCCTCCAGTTCCATTAAAGGTCCTGGGTTTGGCATTCGAGAAGTCTTTATAAGTGCACTCTCTCGAGTGCTCATGACCCTCGGCAAGGTTAGAAGAACGTGGACCAGCTCCCGACCCACTAGCACTAGGAGTATTGATATGAGATAAGGCAGCCACTACAGCTGCCGTGACTGTCGTTTGGAACATGGCAGCATCGAATTGAGGGGGTGGTGGTGGAGGTGGCGTCGGTGCTTCCGTTTCATTGTTACGTCTTGGATTCCTACGAGGAGGCATCATTTTGTATAAAAGTCAATAGATAAAAAGATAGTGAGATATCAAGAATAAATATGAATTTGATATCTCTGAACTTAAACACATAATTCAACAAGAATCTTGTAAAGAATTGAAAATGGATGTCCATTGCAAGTACAACTTGCAACTAGATAGATTAAAATGAAGTGTTTATTTTTCAAAGAGTATGAAAGTACATGTCGATGGTGTTGGTATATTAAGTATATGTAATTTGGATACTTAACCCTAAGGTAGGTCTTTAATAAACCACAATATTGCAAAAGTATCGACATCAAACCGTCCTACCGAAAATAAAAATTTTCACGGTCGTATTTGAAAAGTATGAAAAATAACACTGGAACATATCCAAAATCCCAAAACCTTGGAATGGAATGTTTATGTAAATTGTAATAACTCTTGTTGAAGTAAAGTGCTTATTATTTTATTGATATTTGATTTATACATATCCTGAAAGTAGTCTATACATTCAGTAATTTAAACTAGAAAGTAGTGTAACACTACTTGCGGCGGTTGCTACGATGGTTACCGGGTTCCGCTTCGTCTTGCGATTTCCAGCGCCTTTCTTGGGCAGCTTGATGTTCCCTCAGTCCTCTGATCTCTGATTCGGCAGCATTAAGTTGCTTTTGAAGGGCTTCAGTATGGTGTTGGGTATCATCTTGCATATCGTCAAGACGAAGGATATCGGAAACGTTAGCCTGCGCAGCCGCATTTACTTCTAGGATGTGATTGATTGACATCATTGATTGATCGAATTGTCAGGCAATTCGGTTCACTATAACTGGAAGAGCTCTGTCGGTTTTTCCTCCTTCTGAGACATTATAAAAACCCTGTGCCATTCCGTAGGGAGGGCGTTGGCCGTCTTGTCGACTCCAATGGTTTATGTATTGGCCCCACTCGGGTATGGGTATTGCTTCCTCTTGTCTCGGGGGACGTATCCCCGGGTTGCAGACTTGTGGCTCTGTATCTGTACCGCTTGATTCGTTGTCCTCAAATGGTTCTTCATCTGAGTCTTCTTCTGGATCCTCCTCCGGATCTTCCTCCGGATCTTCCACTATCCATCCTTGATTGCCATGATTTGGAAAATCAGGGTCCCCTGGTAGATGATGTCCTGCCATTGTGTCTGTACGAGAATAAGGTTATGAGAAATGCCTGAAAAGAAAACTAAAGCATATCGATATTTATAATATTCTTATAGTATTTTATGTTATGTTCTTAAAGTTTCTTCGGTAGTTGGTAAGTTTTAGACATGTCACAACACTACTATCACTCCCAAACACATGTTGGTCATGTCTGAAATCAATATAGTTGATCAGGCTATATTAATTCTAGATATGATTACATAACTGCCCGAGTTTAATTGTAATGTTCAACATCCAAATACTTTTAAGTTCTTATGACTATGTACTTGTAGGTATGAGGGTTAGTATACTTGTTGTAAAAATACTTAGAATTCTTACAAGTATACTTGTAGTCAGAGCTCTCAGCCCCAATGTATTTACAGTTTGTATATCTTTTATGGATTGATATACTGAGTTCACTATAAACAATGCTCTGATACCAATCTGTCACACCCCCAAACCAGACGGCGGAAACGTCCGGGGGTGGATGACTTCATTTGTAGTATCACAACACATGTATCATAGTAATCAAAGCACAAACAACCATTGTATTTAAAAGTATAATATTTACATGTGTTCAATCATTGTATATTGAAACCAAAATAGTTATACAAAAGAAGAAGATCAGACTCCTAATGGCTCCATTTTCTCAAAAAGCTCGGGGAGTACCTGTTATTATTTCCCCGATAATACAAGTAATTTGAAAAAAGAGTATCAACAATAAGTTGAGTGAGTACATAAGTCTTTATGTTTGAATGGGTGTCTTTGTATTTTGAATATGAAAACACTTCTAGAAAATCCCATATTTTCTGTGGTATGTGAAAAGTAGTTTTATTCCCATAAAACTATCCTATTTGTAAACCAATGTATTTGTAAAACTTGTATTTGAGAGTGTGCCTGGCTTCACCAGCTGTTATTGAAAACTATAGTATACCATTGTACTTTGCATTTTGTAAACTGGTACTTTGAAGATATACTTACATTTAGTTGTAAATACACTAACGTGTTGTTAATATCTTTTTAATGAGTTATTATAACCATACTAAGACATTGAACGCCTGAAACAAACGCCTGATGAGCGCTTAAACTGTTGGTAACAATTGCCACTCATTGGCGTGTATGCCTGACTGTAGCTAGCAGCCAAAGTGCGGGGTTGTCAATCCCGATATAGATCTACACACAACTTGTTTCGATCCCCGGACTGGAGATTCTGGTTATAATGTCAGGGCTTTACTTTGGTTGTCTAAAATGAATTAAACAACCTGAATTTAATGTCTCATAAAAAGCATATAAACGTTACATGTATATTAGTTATGAAAACCCAATCATTCAGAAATAAATGATCGATAGTATGTTCATGACTTAGTATCCCGAACATGTATTTGATAAGTGTAAACCCTTGATTTGTTTTGAATTAAAACCCTTGTTGCATGTAAAACAGTGTATTCATATGAATTATTGCTCTATGTATCATAAATTATACCTATTATAATTTATATGTACTTTATGAATTGGTAAATAACTATTTTTACATGTAATCCTTTGCTCAACATGTTATAAAGGGAGATTTAACTGATGAAATAACTTTTATTTTTATATACATATACAATTTCATATATAAGTAAAATTTGAACGACCTTCGGACAAATAACCGGTACTATAAGTCCACATCCAAACAAGGAAAAGGACCTAGAATGAATTATTAGTCTAAAATGAATTAAACAACCTGAATTTAATGTCTCATAAAAAGCATATAAACGTTACATGTATATTAGTTATGAAAACCCAATCATTCAGAAATAAATGATCGACAGTATGTTCTTGACTTAGTATCCCGAACATGTATTTGATAAGTGTAAACCCTTGATTTGTTTTGAATTAAAACCCTTGTTGCATGTAAAACAGTGTATTCATATGAATTATTGCTCTATGTATCATAAATTTTACCTATTATAATTTATATGTTCTTTATGAATTGGTAAATAACTATTTTTACATGTAATCCTTTGCTCAACATGTTACAAAGGGAGATTTAACTGATGAAATAACTTTTTTTTATATACATATACAATTTCATATATAAGTAAAATTTGAACGACCTTTGGACAAATAACTGGTACTATAAGTCCACATCCAAACAAGGAAAAGGACCTAGAATTAATTATTAGTCCTAAGCCTTTTAAATCTTATTTATATTAAATTATATATACAAATATGTATATTTGGGAAAAATATAAGTTTATAAAAGAGTTCAATATTTAAAGTGTTTTTGATGCTTTAAAATCATTTTATCGTGATTTGAAATCATTTATTTATAACACAAAGTTGTTGTGTTATACTTGTATTTCCCCCCTTAAAACAGTAGAAGTTATGATAATACGGGGGTATGAACTCACTTGATAGGTGGTAATTCGGACAGAGTTTCGTTTCACGAAAAGGAGTTTATTTGTCGAGAAACCAGCTCAAATCGGGCAGAGTTTTGACAGGAGAGAGGATGAATTCACGAGAATTTCGGGGTTTCACGGCTTACTTCGGGCTCGTGTCTTGATACCGGGGCTTTAGGGGCTGTATATGAGCTTAAGAGAGTGGAAAAGGTGAAAGAGGGTAAAATTTAGGGTGAAAAAGTGAAATTATTCGGAAGTCCTTGCATGCTATATATAGACCGAAGGCTCGGACCCGAAGCTATGCGAGGGTGACACGCGTTTGACAGATGGCAAGGCGAGGGCAGTTCTTCGGACCGGAGGCTCGCTGCTGGCTGGGTCGGATTGGACCAACCCTCGGTCCAACGGAAAGACGACGCGTGCGAAGGAGGCTGGTCCGAGGCGTGCGAGGGGTGTGCGAGGAGCGTGCGAGGGTGAGGTCCGGTGTGTCTCATGCGAGGCTGTCCGGTTCTAAGTGGACCTTGGACTTGGTCGAATCAGGAGGTGACACGCGAGGCTGCGGTCCAATCATAAGATGCCACGTGGAGGCTCACATGCGAGGGTGACGTGGCAGTTACTGTTCATGCGAATATTCACGGTTTTTGTTATTTTTCTTTATTTTTTTGCCAAAACTTGTAAAATTTCGTAAATTTTGCATACGAACTCTGTTTTTGACATTTTTTATATGCACGCGTAGTTAAAATTATACTCTACGACTTTGGTTTAGACTTCGTCGACTAATTTTGACTTTGTTTTTAATATTATTATTTTAAACAGACCGGGACGTGAATCCGTTATAAATTCATAACTTTTTCATACGACGTCCGTTTTTATCTGTCTTTTTACCATTGTACTACTAATGACGAGACCTTCAATTCTCGTTTAGGTTGTGTCGGCTAAAAACCACTCGATCTTTATTTCGAGTTTTTAGTTGTACACTGCTATACTGAAACTTAGAAAAATCATAACTTCCTCATGCGAAGTCAGATTTTGGTGTTCTTTTTATGAATGTTCTCGGTTTAAAATAAACAATAACTTTCATTTAGATTGTTAAGGCTAGAAAGCCTTTTATTAAAAATTCAATTTTTACACTGAATAGTGTTTTGCCGGTTTTGTCGCGGATTTTCGATTGGTCATAACTTCTTCGTTATAACTTGGATTTTAGTGTTCTTTATATTTTTGGAAACCTTGTTACAATCTCTATCACTTGGTTCAACCCAATTGAGATTATTTAATAATTTATTTTTGAGGGTCAATTATGTAAATATACGTAGTATGCCAAAATTTCTCTTTATTAATTTACAAATAAGTACAAATTGACCTACACTATTACATAGGTTTGAAATAACGGCTTGTTACATTATCCCCCCGTTAGAGAGAATTTCGTCCCGAAGTTTACTTTACAGATAGACTAGGGAAAAAGATGTGGGTATTTTTGTTGCATTTGATCATCCCGCTCCCAAGTGAATTTAGGTCCCCGCCTTGCATTCCAGCGAACCTTCACTATCGGAATGCGCCTTTGTTTGGTTTTCTTAACTTCCCTGTCTAGTATCTCTACGGGTTCTGCTTGGATGTACAAAACGTCATGGTGAAGACAGACTAGGAAATATCCGAGGAAGATGACAACCTGAGCCTAAGAATGTGATGGGTCATGCATCGGTCGTTGCGCCTACACCCAATCCTATCACAATGGCTGAAGTTCAGGAAGTGATGTGAACCATGATGGACCGAGAAAATTGTGGAAATGATATGGGTTATGATAGTGAATGATACCTATCAGAAGATATCATAAGGGAGGTATCTTACCTTTAGAATATGTCTGATAAAATAGTAGTACGTCTAGAGAAGTACGGTACATCTGAATGTACACATTTGATTGAAGGGATGATAGAGCGATTGGTGTAATTCCTAAAGTTTCCCTATCATCTAGAGTTTCCATCACCAACCGAGTTGAAGCAGAATTGATGATTGATGATACGCATCGAAGAAGTCCTAGTAGAGTCTAAGGGAAATTTTTATGATTATTTGGACACACTCGCATGTGTTAAATTGTTTTGTGATTTTAGGACTTGGGGACTGCGAGACAATACTTGGGACGAGTATGAGTAGGTGTGAAAGGTAGTAGATGTATATACTACCGGAAGCACAGGACTCACACTTGGATCAGGGAAAGTCACAAGGTTACCAAGAGGCTAGTAAATGATTTTGTTTTATTCAAGCATGTCGTTACCATCATTTCGGTAATGACTAAGAGGATGATTGTTATTCCGACCCTAGTGGTCATATAGAATTGAGTCCGACTACGATAAGTATGTTACGTGGTTCGGAGAACCAAGTTTGATGTAGCATCCAACTTAAACCAAACGATTGAAATCAAAGCAATCAATAGAAGTATTGTGCTCGTTGTTAAAAGAAGTTGATAGCTAGAAATGCTACATGTTAAAATGTGATTATATCACATTAGACCATGAAGGAAGGCATATTCCATTCCGGAATTTGACTCTAAGAGACCTGAGTCTAAGCGTTGCTACATACGATGATAGGTCATTAGAATATGACACATCGGTCAATTGTAGTAATCAAATTAACCTATCCTAAGTTTTTTAAGAAGAAGGAGTCTCTGATAAAGAATGAGTTTGTGACACGAAGGTCATGATTGAAAGTCTAACGAGCAAGTGCAAGATCGAGCACCGCCTGCAGTCAAGGAGTCCAAGAGATAGATACTCATTCGAAGAAACGAGGAAGTTATGATTATTACCAAGGATGAAGAGATAACGAATGAAGTCATTATACTATCCTGTTTCGTTGATGATTCCGGGACGTAATCATCCTAAGGGGAGATAATTGTAACGCCCGCAGATCCGGGCTAGTCAATTTAGAGGCAATAAGGGTCGAAAACGACTTTTTGAAAAAATATTATTTAGAATAAATAATCTTAACCAGGTTGTATAATATGTCACAAGGTTTCCGTACATATAAAGAACGCCAAAATCCGAGTTATAACAAAGAAGTTATGGCCCGTCGAAGTTTTTCGGCAAAACCGGTACGGCACCGGGAGTCGTAAAAAGTGAATTTATGATAGAAGACTTTTTCGCCTTAGTAGTCTAAACCAAATTCATATAGTATGTTAAAACGAGAAAATCCATAAAAAGAACGCCCAAATCTGACTTCGTATGAGGAAGTTATGATTTTTCAAAGTTTCGGCTTAGCAGTGTACAACCCGAAACTCAAATTTTAGTTCGAGTGGTTTTTGGCTTACGCGACCTAAATGAGAGTTGAAGATCTCATTAATAGGAACTCAACGGTAAAAAGATAGACGAAAAGAGTCCGTATGAAGGAGTTACGAATTCTTCGCGGTCATTTAACAGTCTAAACGCCTCCTACTGTTAAATTTAAGATCGGTCGAGAATTAGCCGACGGAGTCTAAATGAAAGTTGTAGATCATGATTTTACCTATGCGTGGATATAAAGAACATCAAAAATGGAGCTCATATGCGAGAGTTATGATTTTTCTAAGTTTGAAGGCTGATACGCGATAGGGGGTGACGGGGCACCACCAGAATTGGACATGTGGCACCACCAGAAGGTTGCCACATGCACCAACTCGGCGAGTACGTCCTCCTACTCGGCGAGTAGGTCAGTCAGCACCCCTATAAATAGAGGTGTCGGGCATTCCAACTTCCTCACCCCTTAACCCTCTTCTTTCTCTCTCTAAACTCTCTCTCTCTAAGCCTCCCTAACCCCCCAAAGCCTAGGGTAACTCCCTAGCACGAGGCGGAAGCCCCAGAGCGCCCGATGGCTCCGAGAAAAGAGCCTTTCGGCTCGAGAACGCTGCTCCAGCGAAGCCCGGTTTTCATGAAAACCCGTTGTAAGTGAGCTATGCCTACCCTATCTTTAGTATAGCTTATGTTTTAATATAGTAACGTTATTAGGAACTTATAATAAGTATTTGGGCTATTACTATGAGTTATATTGAGTGTTATTTAATTCTTATATAATAATAATAATAGCTAGACTATTAATTTGTCGCGGTTATCGTTAGACTAAACCCTAGTGGTATTGATACTAGGTTTTGTCGAAGGAAAATTGTTTCGAAAGTATCGAAGCGCTGTCCGAGTGCTGAGTCACCACCTTTCAGGTGAGTGCATAGTCCCTTTCACCTTACACATAGATATGAAGTATTTTAATAAAAATTACGTGCTATGTGTGCATATTGTCTGAATACTTGCTGTCTATGCTGGGTGAAAGATTTTTATACATGTTTTAAATGATTTAAACTGTATATATATTTTATATCTACAAAATGTGTTGGGTAAAACATGGGTAGATGAAATAGTTGTTTTGTGATAACACGATGGAAGACATCAATGTTGTCAGTGATCCAGTCATCTAGTGTAATATAGATGATGCCCATGGACAATACTAGACAGTCTGGTGGAACGCTAGCAAGCTCGTAACCTGTATGTATTTTTGAACTAGGTGCTCATTAGGTATTTTTGAACTGAGTGTGTTCACTAGGTATCTTTGAACTGAGTGTGTTCACTATGTATCTTTGAACTGAGTGTGTTCACTAGGTATTTTGAACTAAGTGTGTTCACTAGTTACTTTTGGACTAAGTGTTTACCAGATGTCTGGAGTACGTGTTCACCAGTTGTAATCTATAAGCTTTGGTAACGATGGACTTCATGCCGATTCCTTAGGATAATCCTTAGGAATGAATGAACGAGAAATAGTTAATTCTTAGGGTAGATCCTTAAGAGTAAAGAAGATAATGGGGATGGGTAATTGGGTTTAATTGGTTGATTATTTAAACGTAATAATTATATTATTGTGGGTTGAAAACCCTATGTACTCACCAGGTTTCCCAACCTGACCCACTCAGTTTATTTAATCACAGGTGTTGATACGAAGTCGCATTACACTGAGAGATTAAAGAGATGTAGATCACTAGTGTAAATAAATGTAAGTTCCGTTTATGCTTGTGTTTCTGTATTGACAATGACATCCCAAACATTTTAAAATGAATAAAATACGTTTCTTTGAAAATGATTTAATAACGTATTGATCGTGTTTTTCTGGGAACAAATTCCGCAACATTTTTTTGAAATGAAGTACTCTGATTTTTATAAAGCATAAACAAAATCGGTCTTTTTTGGCCGTGAAAATTGGGGATGTCACATTTTGTATGGTGGTATAGGTATGAATTGTGAAGTGGGAGTATCCATTAAGGGTCACAATATGGCTTGCCCTAATTGGCTCCTTCTATTATAAGTGGCTAGGGTTTTCCTACCCTAGTAAGTTTTTAATCACTTTGGGTTCTTCCATTTAGTGTGTTTCCTAATTTTTCTAATTTCTATCATTCCTGAGTGGGCGGTGTTCATACTTACATTAGAATTTACATACATTAGAAATCGTGTTCTTTTTGCCATAAGGTAATGGGGTTTTTGTCCTACTTCTAGAAATGTTTCCTTTGGGTAGAGTTTCACCATCATCATCCTCTTCATATTCTATTAAGGGATTGAATATGCATCATCTATTCCTAAGGTTTTGAAATTAGCATTCAACTAGTTAAGTGATACATTATTGTTGGCGAGCTTTACCCAATTGTTCTTAGCATGGTAGCGGGTCTATAGGCTTGTTTCTATTTTATTTACCTGATGGTCTAGGCTAAATGAATCGTTATCTCTATTGAAGGACCCTGGTGCATGCTTTTTTTTGGTGGTTGCTACTATGCTAGAGGTATCTTCATCTTTTGTTGACTCCGAAATTTCTTGTGATGTTTGTGACATTATTTCTTCTTGTTGTGCTTGAAGGTTTGTGGCTAAATTATGGTTATTGTTTGTGTTAATCTAATTTCTTAGCAACATATATGCTTATCCTTTTCTTGGTAGGTTTGTTGACTTAAGTTGTTTTTCATTCTTTCACTATCTGTTTTTTGTTCGTTTATTCCAGTTTATAGCTTTTTGGTGCATGTAGACCTCATTTAATTAAAATATATGGTATTCTAGGTAAATTTTCTATGGTTTTAGGTTGAAAAGGGTCATGTAAAATAGTGTAGGGTTAAAAATGAAAATTTTGAATTTAGTGATGCACGTCGCGCATATGAGTATGCCGCACGAATGGGACCAGGCATATAAAATGCACGTTGGTCCCTCTGTCGACATTCACTTCCCTTAATTACCCGTTTTTAGGTGTTGGGGATTTTGGGTTATTTCCGATTTTTGGTTAGAAAAGTGAAATTAAACGGTTATATTCTTAGTTTATCAAACGATCAACATGTTTATAAAGTCGATTTCTCCTAAAATCCAACAAATAGCCTTCAATTTCTAGTTTTTTTTGGGTTTGGGTGAAAATTTAGGGTTTTATTTGAATCCGGCTTTCTATTGTGTTTTAAACCAAATTGGTGTTGTAATATGCTTATAAATGCATCGATAATCGATACCTAATGTTCCTTAAGTCGAAATTTGGACATAATCAGTCCCTAAGTTTGATCTATCATCGACGAGTTCTTGGCGCATGCGGTACATATGAAGATGCATGAGGCACATCTTCAAATGCACATCAGGCATCTTGAACTGTGTGCGAGTGGTAAAAATTTCAGATTTTTCATTTTTATGTCTTATTTTACATTTTTCCTAATGTTTCTTGTTAATTTTCTTAGGTTCCAAAATGAATAGGAGACAATAGGCTGGTATGTTTCCCCATGACTAGCTAACACATTTGTTCCTATCATTTCCGACTACTCTTCCTGACCGAGAGTCTTATATCAGGAGGGGTATGGATTTGTTGACCCGGCAGTTTAGTATCCCATAGTCCTCGATTGGTAGATTGCAGGTAACGTCAGTTTGACTACACTGTTGGAACCATTCCTCCCACGGTCTTTCTATGATGAAGCGGGTCTCGTGACTTTTGTTAGTCACACATGGTGCCATGTTATGGTGATTTGAGAGGTTATTTTAAGGGAGATCTGTATCAATTTTCTTTCTACTGTTCGGTTCAATCGGAAGTCCAGGATTTGGATAGACAATTCATTATTTCCATTCCGTCTAGGTGGGGTTGCTTGTTCCTATAGTTTGATAGAGTTAGGACAGCGATTAGGGATCTATTCTGCAAATGATATTGATCATCCCCTTTTTGTATTCCTATTTGAACAAGTGTATTCTCTTGGAGCCGAGGGAGTACAACCATTTGGATATCTAGGCCTTGGCCAGTGGGGAGTATGTATCTAGGATGAAGAAGAAGAGTAGTTTCAGATCCCTTTTTCATAGATGGGTTCATCGCTTGATCGCCTCTACGATTCTGTAGTGGTGTTGATTATGATGGCATGTGCGGAATTAGAAAGATCTAGTGAATCATCATGTAGAATCAAGAACACAAGAAGTAAATAAATCTTTGTAAGCTCTTATTAGATCTAGAAAGATTATACAAATGGGTTTGTATACAATTTCTCTCTCTAGTCTAACACTCCAAATGGTTCACTTACATAATGGGAGTCAGTCACTTCCTATTTATAGGAAAGACTCAACCCATTTACACATACAAAGAGGAAAGCCTAAAACACTACATCCAAGCATGACTTTGCACCCTAACATTCTCCCCCTCAAATGTACGATTGGATGTATGGCATTAATCTCCAACGAGCTAGCGCGATTAAGACCAAACTCCCCCTCGAAGTAACACAGGTCTTCAAATCCGCAAATGAATATTCGACAAACCCGAGAAGCTTCGAATACCCATCATTCTCCCCCTTTTTATAATCAAAAAATGATTATAAAACCCACTAAGGATGAGAAGTGCCCGAGGAATAGACAATACAATACTCCCCCTTGATGTGTACCAAAAATGAATCACCAAAAATCTTGCACTGAAAAACAATCACAAAAAAGCCACAAAAAATTTCCGATTTATGAAATTTTTTGACTTTTCGGGTGAAAGTTGCAAGATTTTTCAAAAACTGGGTAAAAAATGTAACTTTCTGAATTCTTGCAGGGACCTGTTGCGCCAAAAACAGCTTAATATGCGAAACTCTAGCCCATTTGTGAAACTAGGCATAAAGCATAAATTCGCACAAACTTCAGGGACCAGAACTAAAAATTCTGCAATTTCTCAGTTTTTATTACCCATTTGTGAAGTTGGGTATAAACTGTCATTTCGTGAAAAGATCAGGGGTGCAAACTGAAACTCTTTGTGTTCTTCCCTAAATCACCATATGCAGTAAAAGACTTCGCATGTCACTGATGCGAACGAACAAATTCTTCGCATCTTTCATCCAATATAACCAAATATGCGAAATTGATTGAGACTCAAACGCGAACTCATGTTTGAAACCCAAATGCGAACACAAATTGATTTCACCCATATGCGATCAATGAATATCCAGATGCGAACTCAACTGATTTCATATGCGAACCATATCACCATTTGCGAACATTCAATCCAGTTAATCGATTTTAAAAATCAAATTCTTCAATTATCTTGCCTTCGCGTTTAATACACAAACCAAATGATCGACTTTAAAATCCATGGCTTCGTGTTCTTCCAGTCGATTTTGAAGATACAAAATGTAAAAGTGATACTATTCACAAATCGACCTAATCGACTCCAAACTATCATTCCAGTCAATTTAGATTTTAACCTCAATCGATTCCGAGAAACCTTCGTATCTAACAATCCCAAATTAAGGTCGATTCCATTCTTTATCATACCCAAACCAAATATGCGAACTTGATTCACATAACCATTCGATTCTTCAAAATCCAATACTTCGCTTTTACTGTCAAACACTCTAAACCGATCCCCGATCCATTTCGACTGTCGAAATCAAACAATTATCGAGATTTTAATCAATCGACCGGCATCATTTATCAAACCCATTTGACATTAACAATCAATTCCCAGTTTGTTCTTTGAGCAACCCAGCACACCGATATTTGACTTTGGAAATCAATCGACTCCACTCCTTCTTTTTCTTGACTTCGCATCGATCAACTCTTGCATTAACTTTGCTTTTCATCACAAGAAGTTTAATTTCCATGTCTCGTTCAAGATGCGAACATGACCCATTCATAGTGTTCGTTCATCATGAACACTCCCATTTAACTCCAAAATTAAACCCCAATTAAACTCGATTTCGACTTTCCCAGACCAAATATAACTCGTATCAACCAATTTCAACTTTCAATTCACTGAATCAACAATTGAAAATTGAGTTTGACTTTTCTTCAGTTTGACTTTTCAAAATCAAATGCAAATAAACACAAAATCGATGTTTCTAATGTCGAATTTCAGATCAAAACATGAACGTTCATTTGTTCTTCATCAAGCTATCTGTTAACCAGCATCGATTGCTTGACTCCTTTCGTTCATCAATCGACTCTAATTTAGACATCTCGACTCAAAAACAAACCAAATCGATTTGAGTACAAAGCATAGACATATGAAAAGAAATCGAAACTTATTTTCAGATAAGTTTTGAACATCAATCGATGAAAAAAAATTAACGAGATGAAGAACTCAAGAACAACTCATCATGACGATATACGAGCCGAGGGTACAAATAAAGGATGCGTGTGAACTCACGATCACCAACATGATTTCAATCTACTAAATCAGATCAAAGAGTTCTAATTAATTGGGCTTAAACATGGATAAGAACTGTAGCAGATAGAAGATATTGGAACATTAGAGATTATGGGTTTAATTCGTTTGGATAGTAACAGAATTTATCAAACTGGGCTTTTATGAATCAGTAGAGGATTCGATATATGAGTTTTAAAATAAGATCAATGAATTTAAAAATATGAACAATGGATTTCGAATTTGTAAGTTTGATCTAAACAAAAATAATTGGATCAACAATGGGGTTAAAACTGATTTGATCCAACGAGGCAAATCGATCAAAAATGAAAAACGTAAAATATGAATCGAAATCATGGATGTTTTGGAATCCATTTGAGAATTTGAGATACCTTTTTGACGAATCGAGTTCTGTTTTCAAAAAAACGAATCGAATTTAGAAGATCTTGGTTCTTTTGTCGGAATGAGAAAATATCCAAATCGAACATTGTACCACCCACCATGCGAGATGTACAACTCGTTCTTCATGTTCTTCGTATTCTTCAACGATCCAAGAACATCTTCAAAAGAACGACCAACACTTTTGGATTTTGACTTGAAATTCAATGCTACATTTAGAGATTGTTGCTTTGGAACCCAAATTTGTTTCACGGATTTTGGCTTCACAACATATGACGATTTTTGTGAGTAAACCCGCTTATTCTTCCAATTCATCTTCTTCTTCTTTTTCTTTCTCATCTTTTTGCATCTTGAAGACTTTATTTCATGAACAAACCCACTTTCAACAACATGAACATTTTGAGTTTGAATCAAATCTTTTGGAGTTTGATATTTGTGAATTTCTTGAACCACCGGCTTCCAATAAGGAATCATTCCTTCAAACGATTCACAAGAAAACAAAATATCATCGGTTTGAACTCCAATCGAGCAAAAAACTTTTTCATCATGAGAATCAACTTGAATCTTCTTATCATGAACTTCAATAACATCACATTGAACTCCATTGTCTTGAACTTCAACAAACTTAAGAGCACGAAGATCATTTGGGTTTTCAATTAGAGAAATGTATTTCTTATTGAACAAATCTCGTTCTTCTCCTTCCTTTTGATTTCTACTACGAACTAATATGGACAAGGCAATTTTATTCAACCATGCAATCTTACAAATTGGTTGAAATACCAAGCTTCCATGATCATCCTTCAAACCTCCATAAGAAACCATATTACCCCATGAAATCAATTTGCTTAACACCAACCCATAAAATTGATCTTCATTGACTTTGTATTTGATATCTTCAATGATCACAATCCAAAAATCATATGGCAAATCCACCATGATCAAAAGAACTTGAAAATTTCTAGAGAGAGAAAGTGATTTTGAATGGGTTTTCTAGAGAGAGAAAGTAAATATCACTTGAATTCTAGTGAAGAAAATCGAATTATGAATAGAATCAAAGATGAATTCAATTTCTAGAATCCAAAAACTCTCTAAAACATAAAGATCCAAGATCATAATATGAATCCAAGAAAGCCATCAAGGATCAATTCTTGATCAAATCAAGAACACCGGCTCTGATACCAATTGTGGTGGTGTTGATTATGATAGCATGCGCGGAATTAGAAAGATCTTGTGAATCATCATGTAGAATCAAGAACACAAGAAGTAAATAAATCTTTGTAAGCTCTTATTAGATCTAGAAAGATTATACAAATGGGTTTGTATACAATTTCTCTCTCTAGTCTAACACTCCAAATGGTTCACTTACATAATGGGAGTCAGTCACTTCCTATTTATAGGAAAGACTCAACCCATTTACACATACAAAGAGGAAAGCCTAAAACACTACATCCAAGCATGACTTTGCACCCTAACAGATTCATCATCATAAGGATCATAATAAGGTTCCCATGGGTGATCATTTTCCTATGTGGTTCTTGCTTTGCATCGATGCCCACATCGACATTCCTTACACCATTGTATCCTTCCTCTCCTCTAGCCTAGCTTCGGACACTCATCTACGGATCAAGATTGATGGTCGCCATATAATTATTCGCTTGGATCATTCCTATGGGGTTGATACTCATGGGATGACTCGTTTCCCATCCGGGAGTTAGATGAAGTGGCTCTGAAGAGGATAGAGGAGATTATACATGGGCCGGACCACATCTAGAGGATCCCTCCTGATGATTTCGTTATAGATATTCACCAGGTGGATGCAGAGCGTGGAGAGGAACATGATTTTGAGTAGGACCGTCGTTAGGAACAGGTTCGATGTGATCCACTAGCTGCTCAGCAGGTTCTTATGCCCGAGATAGATATATCTATTCTTTCTAGGCATATGGATGAGCTTCATGGGGAGTTTTATGATTTCATGTTGGAGGTTCGTTGGGATCATTTGTGGATGATGGATTCCATGGTGAGTTACTTACAGAGTGGAAGATAGCTAATACCCCTCATCCTCGCCCGAGGGATGGAGCGAGCACGTCTGGGACGCATCCATGCAATGATGATGATGACTACGAGAGTGATGGTGATGGCGATGATGATGAAGAGGAATATGATGATAGAGAAATTTAGTTATTTTCTATATTGTTTCCTTTGTATATGATGTTTTGTTAGTTTGTATGAGTAGGTTATGTTGTATGGGTACATACCTTTCTTTTGTAGACTACTTTTGTAATTATTT
This sequence comes from Lactuca sativa, assembly GCF_002870075.4. NCBI lineage: Eukaryota > Viridiplantae > Streptophyta > Magnoliopsida > Asterales > Asteraceae > Lactuca > Lactuca sativa. The sequence goes on along the minus strand of NC_056631.2, from coordinate 84,857,477 downwards.
TCTCTTTTCTTGTCAGGGTGGTTTTGTTTATTCTTTTTGAATTTTTCAAGTGTTAAGTTTATCAATTACCATGTTTAAGTTTAGTAGTGCATTAGGCCTATCCAAAATAACACATAGCTAATCAGTTCTACGTCTAGTCTTGGCTTGACCAATGTACTATTAAACTTATTTAGGGTACTAATATTGAATTCAAGGAATTTCTAATGTGTATTTTGTTACTTTTGTTTTATACTTCAAGACTATCAAATAATGTTGAGCCAGGTGAGAAGTACCAGAGGGTAGGATGATTTTAGCATATAACCATTCTGAAATCCAGCAACCCAAGTGATAGTTCAAACTAGTCACCTTTCATGTAAGTAGTCTATCGGTAGTTTAATTAATAATGATACTTTTAGTTATAAGTCTAAGGACAAATCTATATAGAGTATATGTCCCTAGGTGATAGTTGCATTTCCTAATGAATTACTAATTCTCTATAACCTTTAGTTATACCAATCTGTCACACCCCACCCCTAGCGGTGGAAACGCCGAGTGGCACAAAGTTAGGATGTTTTCTAATAAATAAGGATTTCACCTATCATTCATGTTATAAATATCACTTTCATTTAACGATTGATAACTTGCAAAAGAACTTTAATCTTATTACATTGATTTTTGTCTAGGCAATCATACACTTCGGTAGACTGTAATTCATTCATAAACTTTTGTTGAATGGTCTTTTGTCTCCATCGGTGACCTAGTAATTCATGTGAGTTTTGAAAGGGTCAACAAAATGTTGGTGATTCAACAGGTTTTGTATACTTGAAAATACGTTTTCGAATTTCGTTAGGTCAGCTCTTGTTGTATTCTTCACTTATGTTGTGTACTAACTGTTCCTTTAATATTTCTAGTAGTGGGTTCATATAGTTTAATGACTAAATCTGAACCTATATGGATATATGGGTATATCGTATTACTTTTGTTTATTTCAAAACCTATTGTTGGTACCAAGGTAATATTCCCCTCATATTCTTTTATCATGTTATGTGTACTACTTCCTTATTCAAGGCGTTCTGAATTTGATAAGGGTAACCTGAACTCGATTCCTCGGGTTTGAAGTTACTATCACTTCGTATTTTATTTGTAGTATTTGAAAGCTAGTTTTCATTTGACAAAGTTACGATGATTTCCTATAATCAAGCTATGACTGTTGATCCTAAAAATTGTGACTCTTCATCGGACGTCGCAAATGTGTTTAGAAAAATATACCTGCTTCAACCTGCCATCTAGTTGTAGCTAGCAACCACATGTCAGAGTGTCAATCCTGTATAGATCTATACCTATCTCTCCTGTTCACTTAAGATTTAATGATTATTGGCCGGGAGCTAGCTGAAAGTCTTTCAGCGTGTTGATTAATTATTTCTTATCTAACTCTTATCGTGGGAACCTCCCCTCATCGATCGTGTTGTTATTCTCGTTGTATTTATGTTCTTACTTATTATATATATATATATATATATATATATATATATATATATATATATATATATATATATATATATATATATATATATATATATATATAATTTTTCTTATACTTATATATAATTTGTGTGTGTTGCGTAGCTGAGTATTTAGGCAGAGTAATCATTAGGTACTAAGCTTATCCAAAGGGTGGCTATGATAACAACTAGAGTATCGTGTCATGTAAACCGGCATCATAACTAGGTATGATCTTATCTATCAACTTGAATCAGCATAACAACTAGGCGTAATATTAGCTAAAAAGTTTAATAAGAGTATCTACCGAGCATAATATCATCTTAATGTTATGAGGATAATTATTTAACTATAATCAGTAATAACTATGTAATAGTTGCATTTTAACATATACCCCCCCCCCCCCCCCCCGAAAAGGTTTGGAAAATGGGGCTGTGAACTCACTTGTAATTCATGAAACCTTTGATGTCGGGTAGAATTTGGGAGTCTAGAACTTGTGAGGCGCTTCAGGAGCCAGTGGCATGAAAATCGAGAGAGAATGAGGTGTGAGAAAGGTTCAACCTAAGCTTGCTATTTGTAGCAATTTTTGGGGTGGATGACGCGCAGTACGTCTAAAACACCTAATGTTGACACATGTCCTCTTCTTATGGTTCCACATCATCTGTATCCTAACGAATCAGGGTGTCAGAATGCACATCGCACGCTGTGCGTGGGTGCGGTGAGAATGTTTTATAATCTTTGAAAATTCATAACTCTCGCCTATGAACTTCATTTTCATTGACTCTTATATATCCGTGTAGGTCTCGATGTACTCTACAACCTTCCTCTTGGTCGTTTTGGCTAATACTGAGTTTATTTTTTAGCTTGTATTTTAAAATCAGTATTCTTTTATAAAAATCATAACTTTGTCATACAGGTTCCGTTTTAGATGTTCTTCGGCTCGGAATTTCTACTTTGAGTAGTGCTACGATTTGCTTTTGGGTGACTTTTTCCAAAATTCAACAATTCTCCTTGTAGTTTTTATCATTGTAAATTCTTACGTACAGTATACATTTAATTACTATGGGATTCATAATTCACCCATACTAATTCGGTTTGTTGTGAAATTCACTTTTTTGGGATCACGGTAGCTTATATAATCTATAAATATTAACCTACTTTCAAAGCGACACAATTTTCATGTACTGATTTTCGATCTTCATTGTTGACAAAATCAAGAATTTCAGTATATTGGGGGTTACAGAACTGCACTTTTTATGTTTCTGTGTTTTATTGTTAAGTACTAACTGTGGTTTTGGTCTTATTTCCCAGGTTGTCACACACAGACATGCAAGTATAGTGAGAAGAGTCACCCGGACGATTAAACAAAATCCCAACAGCTATCTCATCAATAGAATAGCCAACCCAAGCTTCCTGAAGCCAAACTAAAACAAATCCTTATTCAAATAGTCAATTCTACCCAAAGCTTGACCAAAAGTAAACAGGTAAAAACTCAACGGTCAAAGCTAACGTCAAAATTTCCAAAAGCAACCCTCCAAGTCGTGGCCTTCCTTAGCCACATCATGGGCACAAAATGCCAAAACAGTCGATGATTCCCCAATAGCCACGTCGTGGCAGCCTAAGGCCATGTCGTGGGGACTCGTTTGAACAACTCAAACGAACTTAATCCATTTCCTTCTGATTTCAAGAGCACCAAAGCTCCGATCTGATCCTTTCCAAGGTCTTAATAGATAAAGTTTCTAACTTTATCCGTTAGGAAGGTCCAAACCACCAAGATGTTGACTTTCTGTCTCAAAGGGACCCAAAAATGCATCTTTCTTAACTTAATCCATTAAGTCCAAGTCTCCAAACTTTAGATCTGAATCAACATGATGTTTAGATGGATAAAAAGTTTCCAATTTTATCCATAACAATGTCACAAAATTTCAAGATCTAAACTATAATACACCAAAATGACCTAAAGGACCAAGATAAATTACATGGTTATAAGGGAGGGAAAAAGATCACAAATCTCTTAATCCGTGAGGTCCAAGAAGCATTCCAAATTGATGAAAATATGATGGATTTGCGTCAACTCCAATATCACCTAGAAAATGGACCAAAAGTGCCAAAAACCGCAAATGACAAGATCTAAAGAGCTAGATAGCAAGATTGGAACTCTATACTTACAATAGTCCATAAATGAAGTGCCTTTGATGGATCCAAACTTGAAATAACTTTCCTTGCACCAGAAGAACCTTCTTGATCTTTAAACATCATCAAAATAACCTACAAAGCATCCAAAAGAGGATAGAGGAGGGAGGAGAAGTTCAAATCTTGAAATGGAGCCTAGGGTTTCTCCCAATGGGTTCTAGATATGATGGAGGCTGCTAAAATGCCCGAAAATATGGAACCTTATGCTTATATACGTTGAAAACCCTAAAATAACGGGCTTGGGCGTGACAGACGGTCTATCCGTGGCCACATTTCTCCACTCAGTGGGCTCTGATCTCCATTCCAGCTTCAATTAGCCATAACTTATTCGCTCCAACTCCGTTTTCGGTGATCTTTCTATACATAAAAAGGTATTGACGAACCCCACAACTCTATCTAAATATTTTTTACTTAAAACACTCTAAGACATAAACCAAGGGCTTAGATGTAACACCTAGTTTTGAATCGTTTCATTATTTGGGGCCGTGACCCGGTTATTGGTTATCCTAAGGCTTAGGGCCTTGGGGAAGAAGGGAATTGGTCATTTTTGGATGTGTTAGTTATAGATTAACTATTTCGAGTGTTCGATGGTGTTTCAGAGCCCAAGATTAGCAGCTCGATCCTTTATCAATTTTGGGTTTCTATTTAGGAAGCTTTAAGGCGAGGGTGAGTTGATAGAAGTGTAGGGCTTCTCGTCACCTTTCCATGGATATAAGTTTCGTTGAAAACAAATTTAGAATGAAGGATTTATGGCTAAATGAGGTTAAGTGTTGTAGGGGATCATCTACTACACGGGGTGTACTAATCATGTATGCGGGGCGTATTGAGTGGCTCGGTCGCGATTTCTCCTCTAGTACGCCAAGCGTACTAAGAGGTACGCGGGGCGTACTCCCTTCAGTATCAAACCCTAATTTTCGGTTTTTACCGCTATATAACCAACATTATATCCTTCCTCTGGACATTTTAGGTCAGCCTCCATCCCCTTTAGCCCATATTGTAACCCTAGAGTGCCTTGAGTGAGTTTTGGAGCTTGGAAGAGTATTTTGTGGTGGTTTGTTTAAGAGAAGAAGAAATTTGAAGACTCATTCTTTGGAAGAGGGCTTTGAGATCCACCTTTATCATCTCATTTAGATGCTTGTAAGGTATGAAGTTCAAACCTTGCCATTTCATTTCTTAGATCTACTTCTTTGCATGTTTTTATTCATTTTGGTCCTTTTCTGGCTGGTGATTGGGAGTTAAGGCCGTTTTGGAGCTTAACCATATAGATCTGCACATATTAATTTTTTCATGGGCATAAAGGTGCAAACTTTATGGTGGTCTTGGTCTCATGCATGTATTAAGTCATTCATTAAGCTCTTTTGATCTCTAGAACCCCATTTAGCCATGCATGCACATAAAGTTGGTAGGTTTATGTGATTAACCACCTTGTGGAAGTCAAATATGAGTTTGGATCGAAGTCTTATTGGGTTAAGAGATGAAACGGAAAAGTTGATCATATTGGTGAGTACGTTGGGCGTGCAAGCCTTTTTTGCAGTACGATTGGTGTATAGGCTGAGTACAGCCCATGTACTCAGTAGGATTGGTTTCTCTTGTTTGGGCTTCAGTTTTGGGATTAAGTGGGATTAGTTTTCTTGGGCCATCAGAATCCATAGGTTGGGCTGTTGAGATTTTGTTGGACTTCTTGGGAAAAGGCCTATGAAAGGGATTGGGCCCAATTTGGGAAATTGGGCCATATGTGGGCCTTAGATGCTTATTTTAGATTCTAGGCTTTTGGACATTTGGTTTGGGCCTTGTCCTTGGGCCAAGTTATAGATAGGTTAAAAAGGTCTTTTACCCTAATTTGGACTCTTAGTGTGAGTCGGTATCTAGTTATTAATGGGTTGTCATTTTAGTATTTGATAGCATGTGGAGTTTAGCGGATCTGCTGTCGGAGTTTTATCCCTGGGTTTTAGTTGTACTTACGGGTCAAAGGCACGATGTCGGCCCATTGGTTTGATGTCCTTATATTCAATGATATGTCGAGTATGAAATAGATATGCATGATTATATTCACTGACATGTCGGGTATGAAATAGACTGGTGGATCTATAGGACTACATATGATTCTGTCAGCATGATTATCTGTATATGGTTGTTATCTTTCGACATATTATGTTGGGTTGAGGTTGTACTAATTCTTGTTGTATCCAAAAAACCTTGGAGCATTCTAGATATAAACTAAGGATCGGGTTGTATACCAGACTCATACTGAGGGATAAAGTGCACTCCCGATATGAGCTGAGGACACGGTGGTAAGTCAGGCTCGTACTAAGGACTTGAGGGTATTGGATCATTCCAGGTATCAGCTGAGGGTCGGATAGTGTATGCTAGACTTGTACTGAGGACTCAGTTGCATTCCAGATACGATCTGAGGACCGGTTGGTAGGCTAGACTCGTATTGAGGGTTGAACATTTGTATGCCAGTATGACGACTAATTGGAGTAAGGAACAAGCTAGACATAAGTTGTGGGCCCTGAATGTAAGCCAGGCTTAATTTGTGGACTCGGGAACAAGCTAGATATAAGCTATGGGGCCGATAGGCAAGCCATAATCATATTGTGGACTGAGGGGTAATCCAGTCTTTTATTTGTGAAACCAAAAGATGCATTTATTTGTACATGTTATATGTTTCTGTGTTGGTACTTTGGGGGAACTCACTAAGCTTCATGCTTACTCTTTTGTTTATAGTTTCAGGATCTTCAGAGGAGTGTTCCAAGGAAAAGGCGTGACCATACACATCCTTGGTTTTACAACTGAATGGATATTGAGAGACTCTGATTTTAAAGAATGTTTTGGAAACAATTATTTTGTAAACAATTTTTATTAGTAAATGAGTTGTTTTGAAAGGTTTTCACTAGTTGTGATTTTCGATGCATTACAAGTTGGTATTAGAGCCTTGGGTTGAGTGAATTGCAGGAACACTCGTGTGAATACAGTCTCAAATTAAGGAACTGTAAAGGTTTTAAAAATGATTTTTTTCGATGTTTTCAAAATAATAAAGAAAGGATGCGATGTGTACGATCAGCCGGAGCCAGTAAGTAGACGCCAAATTACCACATCGTTATTTTATATTATGATATGTTATAATTGTTTGTTATTGATAGGCTAAGGATCTTCGGGAATTGCATGGTAGAATTGTTTTATTATATGATTTCTGATATCCTAGGGTTCTTTCTTATATGAAATTGACATCGTTATTGTGGTCACTTAGTGTGTGCATCATAGTTGTACATGACGAAGATTCTATAGACTGAGAATGTTTGATTTAGCTTTACTTCCTGTTAGAGTCAATTCTGATGGGTTTTGTGCATAGCAAACAGTCCTTACATGTGCATGCAACCCTAATATGTTGGATCTAGGTTTTCTCTATTAGACATACAAGCATTGAGCACAAAACAAGAAACCCTACGAGGAAACTATAATTTTCGAAAATAAGAATAAACTAGGGTTTAGATACATAACTTGATTGTTATATTGTAATAACTATGAAATCCTTGAAGATCTTGGACTTGAGAGCTAGTGTCACAAGTGTATCACCTCTAATGGCTCACAAACACACAAAGCAAAAGGATGAGAGGAGAGAGGGGGAAGATACTTCAAAATTTCGGCTATCCTTAGGGTTTGGCGGCATTGTCGAAATCAGTAAGGTTGAGGATCCTTAAATAGTTGTTGGTTGCTTAGAGCCAAAGCTAGGGTTTGCTAGAGGAAACCCTAATTCCCTGCTTAAGGCCTAAGGAGCCCAAGGACTCCCATCCCTTAGGCCTTGGACAAAAATTCTAGGGCCTCCCAAGAATTTTTCGTCCAACACTTCTACGGTGGTCCAAAAGCCCAAAACCACAACTATTAATTAATTGTTAAATAGCTCCTGTACTTTTAATTAATTCCTATAATCCCAAAATTAATTCCAAATTAATTTCTGATTAAATATTAATTAAATAACATGATTTGTAATTAAAAATTACTTTCATAATATATAAAAAAAAATCATTTTTCTATATTAATTTATTATTCCAAATAATAAATCATTCCTATTTCTCAATAGGTCATCCTGTCTAGTTGCTAGTATGAAGGTAGCCCAAAAGGACTGTGTTTCTATCAATTCAAGTACATACCAATTATAGCTATGGGCTTAGACACCTAATCCAACAGTCTCCCACTTGGATAAGTCTAATAACTATAATTGCAAGTATAACTTCAAAAATTGATTAGCAAAACGTAGCTCTCAAAACCGTTGTCGAAATCTAACCTTGTCAGTAATGTGTCATAAGATAAGTGATCATATAACGCTACTTTATGCAGTATATCATGTGGACAAATGATATGGAATAGAATAATTCTCATTGTCCAATAGTTTCTTTCCTGATTTCTGATTTATAATGACAAGGAACTACAATTGAACACATCAATTCAGTCCTGACCACGCCTGGAACATAAGCCAACACCAAATCATCGAGGGGCCCAACATATCACTTTCCCCGTTAGGGCAAAAGAAAAAGATAAACTTCGACTTGTATGCTTGCACTATTTACTCCTCAAATCATGCACAACAATACGCTTTATAACATCAAGTTACTGATGTGTTTACACATTATCAATGCACAGCCAACTCGTAAACAACAACTCATATATCTACGTTTAAAGATTATACAATATTATCATCTCAGAATTACTCGTGATAAATTCCATAAAGTAATTCACTGAACATGGGTTTAATCCAACACTCAAAATCCCTATTTTCCAAGTACTCGTGAACATTGCAGCAAAACCATTAATATGTCTAAATCCTTAGACAATCTACAACCCAATTCATGACAGTCTTAATTCACCACTTACTTCCAAAGTATGATCGACTTTGGATATTTGAATAATCTAATTATTCGGGAAATAAAACATGCAAAAATGAAGCACAATGATAAACAATTGACAAAAGATAGTAAACGATACTCATACATAAATCTCTATGATTTAATCATCAAATGCCAATTACATTTATTTGTTACAAGTTTCCAAATATTTATCTAATCACTAAAACTAATATCATCCTTCAGACAAATGCTCCTCGCATGTTGAACATGATTAACCCTACTTAGACCCTTCGTGAGGGGATCAACAAGATTATTTGCATATGATATCCTCTTCACAACGAAATGTCCTTCTACTCGATGTCAGATAAAGTGGTATTCTATGTCCATATGTCTAGATCTGTCATGATCTCTTGGTGCCTTAGTTAAGGAAACCCCTCCTTCATTATCATAGAAAATCTCCATTGGCTATTTAATGGCTAGCATAACTCCAAGGTATCCAATGAATTTCTTCAACCATATAGCCTCAATTGATGCTTCGCTCATTGCAATGTACTCTGATTCATAGGTCGAATCAGTCACCATTTCCTGCGTGGAACTTTTTCAAGTCACCACTCGTCCATTAAGGGTAAACACCCAGCCGATTGAGAACGGAAGTTGTCTCTATCTATCTAAAAGCTGGCGTCACTATACCCATTAACTCTTAAGTCATCATTGACACTAAGCGCACGAACCGAGTCCTTAGTTCTTTGTAGATACTTAAGAATGTTCTTGACCGCTATCCATTGAGCTTTACTTGGATTTCCGTGATATCGACTAACCATTCTCAAAGCAAAAGCCACGTCAGGGAGAGTATATTTTATAGCATGCATGATCGATCCAACGGCAGAAGCATATGTAACTTGACTCATTTCTGCTATCTCTGCATCAGTACTCGGACTCTGAGTCTTACTCAATTTGGTATTGCTCTGGATAGGCAATTCTTTTCTCTTGGAATTCTCCATGCTAAAACGTTGCAACACTTTATCCAAATATGTACTTTGACTAAGTCTAATTAGTCTTATACTCCTATTCCTCAAAATCCTTATTCCCAAAATATAAGCGGCCTCTCCCATATCCTTCATGGCAAAACACTTTCCAAGCCAAGACTTAACCTCTTGAAAAGTTGGAATGGCATTTCCTATGAGTAGTATGTCATCAACATACAATACCAGGATGGTGACTATACTCACACTAGCTTTGACATATACACAAGATTCACACTTATTTAGAAGTCAAACTCTTTAACTTTCTCGTCAAAGCAAAGATTCCATCTATGAGAAGCTTTTTTCAATCCATAGATTAATTTCTCAAGCTTACACACTCCATTGGGGTACTTAGCATCCACAAAACCCTCTGGCCGACTCATGTAAAAATCCTTAGAACACCTCTTTCCATTGGCAGACTCAGGGCCCGCCATTGCTTTCTTGTAGTTAGCAGGTTCATCCAAATTTACCAGTATGATATTAATGATAAACGTATCACCTTATTCAATTATATGGAAACCATACAACACAAGCAAAACGCTAACTCTACTAGAACGCCTAAGAGGCAATGACTTGTCAACTGGTTCAACATGAGTTTCTTCCTCAAGTTAAGCTCTAGCGTCAGAGGTTCCTTCATCATTTGAATCTTCAATTTCTTCAAGATCAATTGTACTCCCACTGTCCACTTGGCATATGAGCTCTCTCTCATGAAAGACTCCTTTTCATGCTACAAAGACCACGGTTTCACTAGGTCTGTAGAACAAGTATCCAAAGGACTTTTATGGGTTGCCAATAAAAATACATCTCTCACTTCGAGGTTCAAGCTCGTCATGAGTGTCTCATCTAACGAAAGCTTTACAACCTCAAACCTTGATATTTGCCAATGAGGGAACCTTCCCTATCCATATCTCGTGAGGTTTTTTGTAACCTTCTTTGTTGGGATAAGATTAAGAATGTGGGTGGCAGTCTCTACGGCATACCCCCAAAATGATATTGGAAGTGAAGCTCGACTCATCATGGAATGAACCATGTCCAACAAGGTTTGACTACGCCTCTCAGCCACACCATTAAGTTGTAGTTGATGGGTTTTAGCCATAAGAACATCCTATGTGCTCATACAAACCCTTATGCTTGGATCTAGGTTTCTCTATTGTACATGCAATTCATCCAAGACTTTAAACCCTAGTTCTAGCATACAATTAATCATATTAACATGTGAAAGGGTTTTAGATCTTACCTTGATTGTTATGTAGCAATAACAATCTCAAATCCTCTTTGTAATGACATTAGAAAGCTTAGAGTCACAAGTGTCACTCCTCTAATGGCTCACAAACACCAAGAGCAAGAGGATGAAGAATAAGGAGAGAGGAGACTGCCCAAAAACGTCCAGAAACCCTAGTTGAACTCTTAGCCACGTTTTTGGGGCTTAAGGGTACTATACATACATGTAGGCTATTAGGGTTTTCAACTAGGAAACCCTAATATGACTGCTTAAGCCCAAAGCAAGCCATGGACCCTTTTTGAATATCCCTTGGACGATTTCTAATGGGTTTCCCCATAGAAGTCGTCCAAACTATTATTCCAAGGTAATCCATAGCCCAAATGCAATTATCTTATAATTACAGTTCCAGTCCCTTAAGTTTAATTAATCTCTTTTAGCCACAAAATTAATTATCAATTAATTCTTGACTAATATTAATTAAACAATATGATTTCTCCTTTAATATATTATTCTCATAATATATTAATAAATCATATTTAATCCTTTCTCTCCATAATTCATCCTATTAAGTTGCTTTGGTGAAGGCAACCCAAAAGGACCATGCACCATCGGGTCAAGTACATACCAAAATAGTTATGGACATAGACACTAATCCAACAGTCTCCCACTTGGATAAGTCTAATAACTATTATGCATATGACTTCAGATCCTGATCTGCAATCGTAGCTTTCAAAAGCCGCTGTCAACTCAGATCTTATCAGAAGCGTCCTTTAGATAAGGGATCATATATTCCTCCATTCTAGATATCGTATAGACTGAGACATGGATTTAAATCATTCTCTCTGTCTATGTGTTGTTTCCTAATTTCCGATTTATGACGACTGACAACAGACTACAATTGAACACATCAAATTAGTCCCGGCTTGGCCAAGCACTTAGGTGTCATCACTAAATCATCGAGGGGCCCACAGATATCGCTTTCATCCCACTTTGGATAAAAGGAACGGATAAAATTTGATCCAATGCTTGCTTGCGCTCACTTACTGAATCACACACAACAATATGTTTTATGACACCAAGTTACTGGTGCATTTACATATTATCAATGTGTAACCGACTCGCAAGATACAACTCACACATCTCGGTTTCAAGAATATAAGATGTTATCGTCTCACAAATCACTCGTGATAAAATCCATGAAGTGATCCAAGTGAGCGTGGGTTTAATCCAATGCTCAAATCATATTCGTAAGCACTCGTGAACGTTGCAGCAAGCATTTGCTTATGTCTAATACACTTTAGACAATCCACACACCAATTCACGACAGTCTTCATTCATACTTACTTCCAACATATGAACGACTGTGGTCCGTTTGAATAATTTGATTGTTCTGAATCAATTTAATTATTCAGGAAGTCAAAACATGCAAAGTGAAACACAAGAATAATACTAATCCCATATGGCCCCAAACTCTAGGTATAAATAAAAACATTTTATTTAATCACCATATTGATTACTCATTATTTGTTGTTTCGGGTAATCAACTTCTTATTACTTGAATTATTACTACACTTGTCCCATGCTCTCAGTATGCACACAATGTTTACCTACGGTCCTTACTTTGTGAAATAGATTAACTGAACACATTTCCAACCATACTCATTTCACAACTCCCAATCCTTATCACAAGTGTAAGAATATCAAATTCTTTCCACTTATAGAATATGCTAGATTCTAACATTTTATGCAATGATCCTTTCGTAAAGTCACAGCTCAAAATCATCAAGATTTGGCTAATCTCTATCAAAAACAATTCTATAGATATGATGTCTCTCACTCAAAGTACATTCCTTTGAACATCCTTCTTGCATAATAGTTTCTAATCTAGATATAGATTCACAATATCCAACTCCCAATATGGAAACATTTCCATATTTTCCAGATGACAATTCATTCTTAATAGAATCTTATCTATTCATAATAATGTCGATATGGTCCATCCAATACCATACTTCCAACTACTCACAAGCAACCAATCCTCAGCGTGCTTTGGATCGTCCTTTGATATTTGTTTAATTATCTTAGTCAAAACCGATTCTTGTCCTTTTTCCCTCTTAATGTGCTAGACATTTGGAAAATTTTAGAATGTTTAAATATTATAGCATTTGCAACCGATCCTGTACCCGAAGCTTATGGGACACGATGCATAATGTCTTACATAAAGATTATATACTTTATCAATCTTTCGAAATAATATTTTATGTGTCACGTTCTCATAATTCGAACTATGCCAAAATCATAATCGAAATTTGAGAACACACTATGTATCCTTGACTAAATTTATTAACATTCCACAACCTAAGCCTTTAGATTTGAAATGAAGCATAATATTCTCTCCCTTAATTATAGCAAAACAACTATTCAACCCTTACAACTTTGCAAAGGATAACTCTTGTTTTCTATAAGTAATATTGCTAACTTGCAATACTTGTTTTAATAATCATACAAGAACAACATTTATGCTCCCACTATCATGATGATTATTATCAAATAATCATAACACTTATGCTCCCACTAGCTTTGACATGATAATCATTTATTTAAGCATCTTAAACTTATACACCTTTGCCTTAGATAGCTCATATGTGTGTCTAAACAATTAAGACTAATTGACAAATCTCACAATTCGAATCATGGAAAGGGATACCGTAACCATAATCGAATTCGAGAATACAATTTCACAATCACTATCTTCTTAAAATCTCTCTTAGTGAAAGCATTTCCTGACAGTCATCTTCATGAAGGAGGGAATTTTATGACACTTAGATTTTAATGGTGTATTTGTTCCTATCCATGCGAATTTGTCCAAAACCAAAATTTGCGACAAACCCAAACTCATATGGACCGAACCTTCTCAATCTTGATTTCTTGCCTTATGGTAACACGGCTGCCCACCATGTCTTCCAAGTAATTAAGCAGCTCACCCTTTCCTATCAATGTACTTTTCATTGAACAAGGTGCTTGCCTTTTATGCATTCAAATGAGAACTCATAGAACTCACATGCATAATTAACTCAATTGAAACCGCACAGAAACAAGATAGTGTCAACACGATAGGTTGTAAACCTCAACTCGTGTGCTAGTGATGATCGATAAGGTTTATTTTTGATTAGTTCTTGAAACTTTTCAAGACCATTAAGACTCCCACTGACTCCTTGACATATAAGATTATCTTGTCAATCAACATTTCTCGACAAACAAATAATCAAGAGTTAGTGTAGATTTTATCAAGACTAAACATTTCACAAAATTGGTCCTAGTTGGTCTTTGTCTTACCTATGACATCACAACTTTCCAATTTCAAATGTGCAGTAATAAGAAAACCCTTTTTTTCAAATTCCACATTTGATGAATGTTATAAACCTTCTTAAGACTTGTCACTCATTGTCACAATCTTAACTCTAAGACTTGGTTTTGGAATGAAGTATGATTGACTTCTTGATTTAACCATTTCTTCAATTCTTGATTCCTCTTCTCATACATACAATTGCACTAAGACTCACTTAGAGGATCAATTGAGATATGGTTCTTAATCATTAAGACCTATCATAAAACATAAAAAAAGGTACTCTCCCTTCTTCTTAGAATACAAAAATTTTTATCTTTCTGCCTACTTGATTCTTCTTATCCGTTCTGCTATTGATTTAAACTCTTTCAAATCAACTCAGAATTACACTTAATCTTATAAGTATAATCATATCCACTAAACCTTTAGTAAATCATGAAGAATATCTTTGTCACTCTTGTGGTGGACTTTATCAATACACAACCTTGTGTACTTGATCTCCTAGTCCTTCACTTGACACTTTGTCAACAAATTAGTCTAATTTCCAAATATGAAATTTCTCATTCATCATGCAATACTTGTTGTACGATTCCAAGTTTCTATCCAATTGAAACTTGGGCGATGAGAAACTTTCCATATTTGGTAAATTCTTGACCTTTCCACAAATAACATAATTAAGAATCAAATCCATTATTGCTAATAATAGAAACTTTCAAACATCAATTTTTCAAACACGCCATTGCAAGGATAAATAAATAAATAAAAAATCAAAATTTATTTTATTGCGGAAAAATTTGTCCTTACAATGCAATTCAATTGAAAAACTATGTTAATACATATTTCTTAGCAATCTTATTCTAACTCCAAGTAGTAGCTCAAGATTCTAATCTTCAAGTAATGCGATCGAAATCCATTTCTTCACGATTAGATTCCACTCACTTCTTCCCTTAAGCTTTCTCTCTTTTCTTCGATCCTACAAGACATCGAAATGTAATCCTATCACATCATGTATTAAGAATCTAGAATAGGAACTTAAGAGAGTTAGTTAATGGATTTTACCTAAAGTAGAGCCATACGTTTTGACTCTCCCATCTCTTAGATCTCTTAGGTAAATAGGGCAGCTTTGTCTCCAATGCCCCTTCTCTTGGTAATAAAAGCAAATTGACTCTTTTGGAACAGCACACGGAACTACTTCTGACTTTGCCTTTCTCTTATGATCAAACTTTTCGATCATGGCATGCTTTTCGTTGCCATTGTCTATATCCATAGAGGTCTGGAAGGCAGATCCACCAATCAACTTTACTTTTCCAGTGCGCCAAATCATTGTTGATTCAGCAGCAATAAGCATATAGGTGAGAACAATGAGGGTTACGTCGTGGTTCATCATATAGTACTCTCTTACGAACTCACTATATGAGTTAGGAAGTGACTGAAGAACCCAGTCAATAGCCAGCTCCTCACAGACAACAGATCCCAACATTCTTAATCTATCAATGTGTGAATTCATCTCTAGGATGTGTGCACACACTAACTTTCCTTCTTCATGTTTACTTGCCAAAAGGGCTTGAGTGAGTTTGAACTTTTCAATCTTTTGAACTTGTGGGTTAGGGAGAATAATAGGAGGAGGTGGAGGAAGTGAAGCATGATCTCGTGTTCCTCGATCGAATCGTGGAATATCATCTTCATGTGAAAAGCTTGTTCCACGGGATTTGGGAAGACCATAGTTGTCATACTTTGACATCTACAAAAAGGGAGAAAAATTAAATTCAAGTTAATTGATTGATTGAGTCCTTAATAAATCACCCAAATGAGATATTAAGTCTAGGACCAAACACAATACTCTGCAACCTAGAAAAGGGATGTCGTAATCTAGTTGCAGAATATTTGAAGGTAAGTGAATGACGATTCACTAATTTCCACCATGAAAAACGAAAAAGAAACTTAAGTTTTAAATCTGTGAAAATTCCTAGATCTTTTGATATTCATTGAACTTTTCAATGGCATGTTTAAATCTCGATATGCCCCTCTAGTTTGTGACTGCGATACCGAGGATCACAAAGCGGGTGTGAATAACCATGCAAACTTCCATGGTGCCCCCACATGTTACACTCATCTATTCGATGTGTCGGTTAACCACACACGCTCCACCGAACTATGACAAACATTGAGTCACCCTTTGCTACCTTTTCTTAGAACCATTTAGTGCGTCGGTTAACCACAGACGCTCCACTAACGTCTTCGCAAAGGCACAAAGTTTAATTTCATGGAATTGCATCAATTCACTTTTTGCCTAAAGTAACTAAGATTGGGAATTGTAAAAGCATTTAGTTACTTTTGTACTTCATTATACTTATAATGGAAGGTTTCTGTCCTATCCTACCCGTTCGGCTAACAACCCTCCACTAGTCAAGAGTGCGGTGGGTAAGAGTGGATACCCATTCAATCGCTATTTTACAGGAAATTTCCTTAAACACCCCTTATAGACCAGCTTCGTGAATGAGGCCTACTAACGGTAAGACTGACTGTTTACTCATACATATATAATACTAGACTTTTAAGGTTATATATAGTATAGGGTGTATTTTACACTTTTAAAATACTAGGTGTTCTAATTTAAAAAATTATACTTTTAATTTAATTAAATGTAAAACCAAAAATTTATGGGTTTATTAAATCTCTTTTAATTATACACCTTAATTAATTAATAAAACATAAGGGTGTGATTTGAACGTTTTCAAAACAATACTAGGGTTTTAGAATTTAACATTTCTAAATTAAACTTTTAAATTCCAAAACATGAGGGCAAGTTTTGAAACATTTCAAAACATTAGGGTTCAACTTATTTAAATTTCAAAACCAAAAATTTTAAGTTCTAATTTAAACTATAAAACCTAAAGGGATTAATTTGAAATTTTTCCAAACTTTGTCAAGAATATTCTAGATCACATAATTCAAATAAGGCAATTAACTATTAATTGGTGGTTATCTAATTAGATCTAGTTTAAAGTCTTGCAAGATAATGATCAAATAATTCATATAATTTAACATTTATCAAATAAGGTAATAATTATCTAATTAGATGACCAAAATCTTTTATTTTGACAAAGATAATCATAAGGGATCAACAAAATTCGAATTTTATTAATTTTAAACAATTATGGAAATTATCCTAAGTCAAAATAGGTAAAAATCCCAAAAATTCGTCTGTCTGACAGCTAAACTCACCGAGTCCCCCTATGGACTCGACGAGTTCACCCTACTTGACGAGTTCACGTTGGAACTCGACGAGTTTGTCAGGCAGATGGCCAAAAACTCGATCTTGCAACATGAATGAATGTACTAGGCATCAATACAATAGAAACCAATCAAGTCTCTGATACCACTGATGGGTTTTAGCCATAAGAACATCATATGTGCTCATGCAAACCCTAATGCTTGGATCTAGGTTTCTCTATTGTACATGCAATTCATCCAAGACTTTAAACCCTAGTTCTAGCATACAATTAATCATATTAACATGTGAAAGGGTTTTAGATCTTACCTTGATTGTTATGTAGCAATAACAATCTCAAATCCTCTTTGTAATGACTTTAGAAAGCTTAGAGTCACAAGTGTCACTCCTCTAATGGCTCACAAACACCAAGAGCAAGAGGATGAAGAATAAGGAGAGAGGAGGCTGCCCAAAAACGTCCAGAAACCCTAGTTGAACTCTTAGCCACGTTTTTGGGGCTTAAGGGTACTATATATACTTGTAGGCTATTAGGGTTTTCAACTAGGAAACCCTAATCTGACTGCTTAAGCCCGAAGCAGCCCATGGACCCTTTTAGAGTATCCCTTAGACGATTTCTAATGGGTTTCCCCATAGAATTCGTCCAACCTATTATTCCAAGGTAATCCATAGCCCAAATGCAATGATCTTATAATTACAGTTCCAGTCCCTTAAGTTTAATTAATCTCTTTTAGCCACAAAATTAATTATCAATTAATTCTTGACTAATATTAATTAAACAATATGATTTCTCCTTTAATATATTATTCTCATAATATATTAATAAATCATAATTAATCCTTTCTCTCCATAATTTATCCTATCAAGTCGCTTTGGTGAAGGCAACCCAAAAGGACCATGCACCATCAGGTCAAGTACATACCAAAATAGTTATGGACTTAGACACTAATCCAACAGTAGTGCCCTAGGACGTGTTAATTGTGAAACAATTCCACATTCCTTGATATAGTCATGGAACTCGATACTAAGATACTCACCACCTCCATCAAATTTGAGCATCATGATCTTCTTGCCCAGTTGATTCTCGACTTCATTTTTGAACTCTTTTAACTTTTAAAAGGTTTCTTACTTATGCTTGATTAACTAGATATATCCATATCTGCTATAATCATCAATGAAACTCACATAGAATTGATTTTCATCCCTTGTGGTGGATCAAAAAGGCCCACATACAATTATGTGTATGAGATCCAACAATCCTTCACCTCTTTCACAAGAACCGGTGAAAGTTAATTTAGTCATCTTTCCAAGAAAACAAGATTCGCATGTATCATCTGACCTTAATTCAAATGATTCCAACACTCCATTCTTTTGGAGTTATTCAATGTGTTTCGTGTTATGTCCAAAAAACAATGCCACAAGCTTGCTTTGTCTAAACCATTAGACGAATCAATTTGCAAAAGACTATTACCTAAATTGTCTACAACCATCACAGTTTCATACACGCCATCACAAGGTAATACTTCAAAATAAAATACTCCATTTTTATAAGCATAAATAGAACCATTCTCATTATCTAAAGAATATCTAAAACCTTGTCTGTATAAACCATGAAATAAAATAATATTCCTCGTTATTTCTGACGAATAGAAACAATTATACAAATCTGAACATTACCCACTACTAACACTAAAGAATAAACACCAATCTTGGTAACAGGTGAGGATCTCCTATTTCCCATAATCTGGTTCATCTTCCCATGATCCACATCCTCACTTCTTTTTAGTCCCTGTAAGTCAGAGCAAATGTGAAAACCACATCTTGTATTAAGGACCTAAGAATTAGAATGTGATGAGTTTTTTGATAGGATAGTGTAAATACCTGTCGATGTTCGCATAACCTTGCCATCCTTTATGTCTTGCAAGTACTTGGGGCAGCTTCGTTTCCAATTCCCCTTGTCATGGTAGTAAAAGAGAGTAGCCTCCTTAGGATCAGAGGCAGGAGGAGCATCAGAGCTAGGTTTTCCTTTTGTTCCGTTGCTTGAGGACCCCGCTTGGGACTTTCCCTTCCAATTCTGTTTTGGAGGAGCTTTCCTCTTCTTCCCATTCCCTTGCCTAATGGCTAAGAAAGGAGCAACAGTAACAAAATTGGAGGCAATATTCTTTCCCTTCATTCAACTTTCAGCAGTTCTCAGCAAGCTTTAAAGTTGACTAAATGTGGTTTCCTCCTTGTTCAAATGATAAGTCATAATAAACTGATGATAACAACTAGGAAATGAGTGCAAGACTATGTCAATAGCCAATTCCTCATTGAATTTCACATTGAGTTTTAGCAAAGGATCCACATAACATTGCATGCATTGCAAGTGGGTCGTGACAGACTCTTCGTCCTTCATCTACTAGTTAGGAGGGACTTGGCTATCTCATATCTCTCTTGACGAGCTCGTTGATGGTACTTTTCCATCAAGTCCTTACACATCTCATACAGCCAGTAGTCCTCATAAAAACTTTGCAGCTCAGGAGTCATAGTATCCACCATGATTCATGCCACTTTGGTAGCATCATTGCAATGTCTCCTATACTCAGCTATTTCTTCAGGAGTAGCAGTTTTTTCATCAATCTCGTTCAGCTCCTTTTCAAGTACATATTCCATGTCCTTGAAGCGCAAAGCCATCTTGATGTTGTGCATCTAATCATTATAATTGGAGCCATCAAAAGTGACTTTTGAGAAGATGCTCAAGAGCGAGAAGTGGTTTGAGGAGTTGTTGTTGGAGGAGGAACCAGAAGCATTGTTGGAAGTTGACATCTAAAAAAGAAGAAGGACAAGTTTTGATTAGATAAGAAAATCCTCAATATAACAGCCAAAATGAAATATTAAGGCTAGGATCGAACTAAATGATTCACAAATTCAGAAGAGGGATGTTGTAATCTAATTGTAATTATTTAAAGGTATGTAAATGACGATTTACCAATTTCACAATGAAAAATGGAATTTAAATGAATTAGGTTTTAAATAAAATTCCTACATCTTTGGAGATTCATTATACTATTCAATGGCATGTTAAATCTCAATTATGTCATTTCCATTTGTGACTGGGATATCGAGGATCATAAAAAATGTATGAATAACCATGCAAATTAGCTAGACACTCTCGATGTCATTTATCACCTAATTAATGTGTCAATTAGCCACACACGCTCCATTAATCAATGATAATTTACAAGACACCCATTGCCACCCATTATTAGTCTGTATTAGTTTGCTGGTTAACCACACACGCTCCACTAACGAATTATATAAAGTGCAATGTGCAATTTCATGGGATGGCATCAATTTCACATTTTTCCTAAAGTAACTATGATTGGGAATTTAATAAAAACATTTAGTTACTATATTTATTCCATTATACTTATTAATGAGAACTAAGTGTCCTTTCAAACCCATTCGACTACTGAACCTCCACCAATCAAGGAAACAGTGGGTAAGAGTGGACACCCATTCAACCGCTATTTTATATGCAGTTTCCTTATAGGCCACTTGTAGATCGGCTTCACGAATGAGGTGTATTAGCGTTTCAACTAACTTTTCTTATACATATAGTAAATATTAAACTTTTAATTTTACATATAGTATAAGGGTGTATTTTAAACATTTCAAAATACTAGGATTTTTAAATCTATTTAAAATTTTGAAAATTAAAAATAATTTTAATTCAAATTTTAAAATTTAAAAACTTTGATTTAATACTTATCTATTAATGAAACCTTTAATTAATTTATTAAATCAATTAAGGATTATCCATTAAATTAAACAAATTAATTTAACTTAATCCCTTATACCTTAAATCTCGAAAATATGGGATGGATATATCAAAATCTGTAATTATCTAATTAAACAATTAAAAAGATAATTACCAAAAATAACAACCCACCCAAAACCCTAATTTTCAAAATCTTTAAATGGGGTGGAAGGCAAGGCTTTCAATCCTTGCCTTATTTTCAAAAACCATAGGGTTAGGAAACCCTATATCTCGAAATTTTGGAGGCCAACGGAAAGGGTTGAAAAACCCTTAGCAAATTTTCGAAAATAAGGGTTATGAAACCCTAATTCCGAAATCATAAGGCCTAGGGATTAATTGCCATAAACCCTAATTTTTTCAAGTTCAATCAATTGCATCAAATCTAATTGAAAATAAAAAAAAAAAACCAATAGCTCTGATATCACTGATGGGTTTTGAGCATAGCAAATAATCCCTATGTATGCAACCCTAATATGTTGGATATATGTTTTCTCTATTAGACATACAAGCATTGAACACAAAACAAGAAACCATAGGAGGCAACTATAATTTTCGAAAATAAGAATAAACTAGGGTTTAGATACATACCTTGATTGTCATATAGTAATAACAATGAAATCTTGAAGATCTTGGACATGAGAGAAAGTGTCGCAAGTATAACACTTCTAATGGCTCACAAACACACAAAGCAAGAGGGTGAGAGGAGAGAGGAGGAATATACTTCAAATGTTTGGCTATCCTTAAGCTTTGATGGCATTGCTAAAATTAATAGGGTTGAGGCTCCTTAAACAGTTGTTGGTTGCTTAGAGCCAAAGCTAGGGTTTGCTGGAGGAAACCCTAATTCCCAACTTATGGCCTAAAGAGCCCAAGGACTCCCATCCCTTAGGCCTTGGATGAAAATTCTAGGGCCTCCCTAGAAGTTTTCATCCAACCCTTCTAGGATAGCCCAAGAGCCCAAAACCACAACTCTTAATTAATTGCTAAATAGCCCATGTACTTTTAATTAATTCATTTAATCCCAAAATTAATTCCAAATTAACTTCTGATTAAAGATTTATTAAATAACATGATTTCTAATTAATATATTACTTTCATAATATATTAATAAATCATTTATCTATATTTATTTTTTATTCCAAATAATAAATCCTTCCTTTTTCTCAATAGGTCATCATGTCTAGTTGTTAGTATGAAGACAACCCAAAAGGACTATGATTCTATCAATTCAAGTACATACCAATTATAGTTATGGGTTTAGACACCTAATCTAACAAATTATTTGATTGTCTATGGGATCCAGCTTTATGTATGATTAGCATGCACGAGTGGCTGCAGGGTTGGTGTAAGCTTCATAAGTGGGTATAGTTTATAGTGGGTCAGGAGGAGGAATGATTAACCACTCTTCAGAGTAGGAGGGCAGTACGAAGGCGTATCCAAGATGCTGGGAGATAGAGATCGAGAATTTCGTATGAGGATCTGTCTAATTTTATTGTGTCTTAGTCCCAGTCGGCTCCTCTGCTTGAATGCTGCTTGCTTTGTGCTTTGTGAGACCTATATTGATGTGAGTTAACCATAAAATGAATACATTAAATTACATGTTATGAAGGTTAATAATTTTAGAATGAAGGACTTGGACCTATTGTGTAGCTCTTGTCTGAGTCCAACCGTTGTAGGGTTGAGTCCTTTAGTCGAAAGATTATTTAAGCTTTGTTGCATGTAATTGTTTTCATGAAGTTGTTAGCTAACATTAGTAGGGGTTCTTCAGAAAATCATGGCAAGGGAGGTGGGGGAATCCCAGGGGAGCCTAGGAGGTATCTTAGAGCGGTTGTTTCGCTATTGAGTAGGTATATGGAGTATTATTATGAGTAGGTCTTAAAGGACACGATATGATTCTTGAGGAAAGTATGGATAGGTATGGAAGGTAGTATTGGGCCCTTAATACTAGAAGCACATGATCCATACTCGAATTGAGGAAAATTTTAGGTGCTCTAACGGCTGGTCGGGAGAGATAGCATGGTTTGATACCATGATTCGTGACAGTAGTCCGGTATCTGTTGATCTTTTAGTTATGGTTGCTCAGGCATAAGGATGGGTCTGGTAATTGTTTTGGGCCCCCAGTGGTGATAGCAGTTTGAGTTGATTGGTTTAGAACTCGATGAGTTTGTTAATTTTGAGGTGTTGTGGGTTTTGCTCGAGTTCGTGCATTGAGTCACGTGACTCAAGAAGGAAACGGTTGTTATGATCGACTTGGGAATTGCAGTTGGAAATTGAGCAGTGGATTGATGGATGGGATTGTCGCTATATGCAGGAAGGATTATGCCATTTCAGTTTTTCGAGTTCAGAGGAGTGAGAAGGCTTGTCGACGTTAGAGTGGGGACGTAAACCCAGCAAGGGGTCTGTTGCCACGGTGTTTGGTGGCAGTATGTCAGCATGGAAGTATGTAAGTGGATGGATGTGGTATGATTTCTTTATGATGTGATCGAGGGTGGGATTGTAGGCAAGGAGGGTATGTTTGGATTTTCATTTGGTATTTGCTTATGCATTTGCATGATTGGAAAATTTTAGAGGTCTTTAGCTGAAATTCAGGATTCTCTTAGGATTTGTTTGATATTTATCTAGAAGATCATCCTGCTTTTTTTATACACTCCAAGATTCTGGGGTGGTTGTACCTGGTTAAGCCGGTTTGAGATATGGTCTGTTCGCAACACCAGTGGGTGGTAGTTTGAACCATAAGTGGAGGAGAACTAGGAATTCTACTTGGAGGATCATTGATCTATTTGAGTTTGTGGTGTTGGAAGAATGGTTCATAGGGGTGTGCGATGCGGGTATACGGGATTTCAGTTTAAGACTTGGTCAAGTCAGGGGTATTGCACAAGCGGTGTATTGGGTTATTAGGTTAGTTGTCAATGCAGTCTTGATCATTGGTCTTTTCATTCATCATTCAACGGAGGTTCTCCAAAATTCCATGTTGTGACAGTTGAATTTCAATGGACGGGTTAACCTATCATCAAGTTCAGTATGTTATATGTTCCTTCAGTCTTTAGGTATGACCCTCAACGGCGGAGTAGAATTTTGGTTCATAATAGGCTCAGGTTTTGGTAGCAATCAGGATCACCTTGGAAGTCTTCTAGAGCTAGTTTCTTATTACTGGAATCTGTTCAGTCTCAATCAAGTATGGGATCTTGTTTCGACTGATCATGAAGATGTCATATGTTATTGGTTGATGTGTCGTTACGATAGAAATCTTGTATTTCTTCCCTTTTTGGATGAGGTTATGGGTTCCCTAAGGATGTGCATGGTTCTTTTTGGGTTATAACCTTTGAATTGGATCAAGAGTATGACCGATTATCCTATTCTCAGGTTGTGTGCGACCATATTTTCTTAGGGTTTTCATTGGTAGCAACTTGATCTGTGAAGGGAATCGTTTGAGGTAAGATTTTGGCATTGCTGTGCTTGGTTGGAGTTATGAGGGATGTTGATTAGGTCCCTGCAAGGCGATGGAATGAGGTGAGTATCTATAGGCTCGGAGTGTCGGCCGAATGATTTAATGTCGATAAGATCAGTGTGATATCAGGAGCATTCCATACATGGGCTGATGGCCAGGTACGCATTCCAAACGCATGTTGTGGGCTCGGAGGCAATCCAAACCTATGTTGAGGACCTTGTAGGGGTATTCCAGTCATAGGCTATGGGTCAGTGATCATGATTGTTAATTTCTTCTGATTGCGGTATTATCGGTATTAGAACGTTGATGGAAGTTGGGATGGTTTAGATAAAAGGAGCAGTTAAGGGTTGTTAGGAGTATCATTCATGCATCGAAAGGCCTCTTCGAAATTTTTGCGTTATAAATCCCATTTGTTCACAATTTGTTATTAAGATTTCAATTATTAAGATTGGGTATCGGTTATGAATTCTCGAATTATAAAGTGCCAGGTGAGTGTCTTGAGTGATTTCCCAGGTGGGGATATGCCTGAGTTAATAAGGATTGGAGGCAAATGTGAAAATTCTTGTATTTTTCATCTTTTCTCGTAGGGCAGTGGTTAGAAATGGTGTGTCAGAGAGTCACGGGTTCATTAAAGGCTTTTGGTTCGTATTATTTAGATGGATTAGACCAGAGTAGGTCAGTTTGTAAGACTGTGGGAAGGCCACAACATGAATGGAATCAGGAATTGGTAAGTCGTTAGAGGACGGTTGTGATATAAGACTACAGTTGGTCATGTAGCATTCACTTTTAGCATTGGGTTTGGTGGCATCAGTATAAGTCAAGCCGGTATTAGTGATCTAGGACACGTCTGTGGAGTCACTTATTATTCGGAGAATATTCTAAGTCACTTGCAGCTTGGATTAAATAATCTCAGAGTAATTTATTTGACCCTGTTACGCAGCTCTCGTCTGAGTCTAACCATTGCATGGATGATTCTTGTACTCGAAGGATTATTTAAGCCTTCTGTCAAGTATGAGTGTTTTGCAACAATATATGGTCAGTGAGTTTGTTCCCAATAAAAGCAACAATATAATCAAGGGTTGGGAGCATTTTGTTTAAGTATGGACTTCAATGAGGATTTGGCATGGTAGTGGTTCAGTATGGGTGGTCTGACGGGGAGTCGGACCAATTCGAGATTTCTGGTTTCAGGGAAAGTATAGGTGGTTTTTTGCATGGGATTAAGGATTCATTCTTCATCGGGTTGGAGGGTTCTGCTAGGTCTGGATTCGGTTGCGTTTGGGAAAGCTGTTGTACGTGTGGGCTTGTCATCGTATTGTTCAAGCTGTATGGTGTGCCAGGAATGATAAGGAATGATTTCAAGGACGAAATCAAATTTAAGTGGGGAAGAGTTGTAACACCCAGTTTTGAATCGTTTCAGTAATCGGGTCTGTGGCCCGATCATTGGTTATCCTTAGGCGTATGGACTTGGGGAAGAAGGGAATTAGCCCTTTTTGGATGGGGGGTTATAGATTAAGTGTTTCGAGTTTTCGATTGTGTTTCGTAGCCCAAGGGTATAATAGTAATTTGGTATCTCGGTCCTTTATGAATTTTGGGTTTATGTTCAGAAAATGTTAAGGCGAGGGTGAGTTGATAAAATTGTAGGGCTTCTCGTCACCTTTATGTGGATATAAAGTTTGTCGAATATGGATTTAGAACAAAGGAGTTATGACTAAATGAAGTTAAGTGTTGTGGAGGATCATCTAGTACGCGAGGCGTACTAGTCATGTACGCGGGGCGTACTGAGTAGCTTGGTTGTGGGTTCTCCTTGAGTAAGCCAACCGTACTAAGGGGTACACGGGGTGTACTCCCTTCAGCATCAAACCCTAATTTTGGGGTTTTACCCCTATATAAGCAACATTATATCCTTCCTCTGGACATTTTAGGTCAGCATCCATCCCCTTTGGCCCATATTGTAACCCTAGAGTGCCTTGAGTGAGTTTTGGAGCTTGGAAGAGTGTTGTGGTGGTTTGTGTAAGAAAAGAAGAAACTTGAATACTCATTCTTTGGAGGAGTGCTTTGAGATCCAGCTTTATCATCTGATTTTGGTGGCTTGTGAGGTATAATGTTCAAACCATGCCATTTCATTTCTCAGATCTACTTCTTGGCATGTTTTTAGACATTTTGGTCTGTTTTAGTTGGTGATTGGGAGTTAAGGACGTTTTTGGACCTTAGCCTTATAGATGTGGACATATTAAGGGTTGCTTGGGCATAAATGTGCAAACTTTATGTTGTTTTGGGTCTCATGCATGTATTAAGTCATTCATTATGCTATTTTGAGCTCTAGAGCCCCATTTAACCATGCATGCACATAAAGTTGGAAAATTTATGTGATTAACCACCTTGTGGAAGTCAAAGAGTTTGGATCAAAGCCTTAATGGGTTAAGTGCTGAAATGGAAAAGTTGATCATGTTGGTGAGTACGTCGGGTGTGACAACCCAAAGTTCATTCCGTTATATTACCCCGTTTCCGTTAACGGAATATTCGATTTTTTTAAAGTTCCGTTAATTTGAGGTCGGCAAATAAATAAATATTTTATTTATTTATTTATATCTTATGTCGTTATCGTCGTGATAAAATAAATAAAGACAAGTAACTTACATTTCCATTTAATTGGAAAAAGTTAATTTTTATTACGACCATTTAATTCGGGTAAAAAGTTAAACCTCGTTAAACACTAGTAACGGGTAGTCGTATACCGGGTGCAACACCCAAGGTATATTTATAGGGAGTTGGATACTCCATTTGAAACTTTTACCACCCTAAACCCACTTCCTCTCTCTACTCTCTCTCATCAAGCCGATTTCGCCTCAAATCCGCGAGTTTCCGCCTCCAAATCGTAAGTTCTTGTACCCTAGCTTGTTTTACAACCCATTGCATGTCATTATAGCTCAAAAATCGTCCAAGAAGGCAAGGAGTAAGGAGTTTATGGCCCAAGAACACTCTAGGTCCGTAAACCCCTAAAATGATGCCAAACTTGCCCTAAAACTCCTCCTTAAGGTTGGAAATTAATTTAGGATTAAGCCTAGAAGTGTTTGAACCTCAAAACAACAATTTTTAGAGCATAAAAGAGGGTTTACGTCCCAAGCACATGCTTAGGCCGTAAACACCCTCTAACCATGCAAAAATGCCCAAAAACAGTTCCAAATCATGTTTAAGCTTGAGATATGACTTGGGGAATTTCCATTTCGAGTTTGGAACAATTAAACATCATCATTTGAGGGGCAAACTAGAGTTTACGGCCCAAGCATATGCTTAGACCGTAAACTCCCCCAAACCATGTCAAATGAGAGTTTAAGCCCCCTAAATGGCCCTATACCTTCACTAGAAATTGTTGGGTTGAAACAAGGACCTTAAAATCAAAGATTGGAGGGTGCACAAGAGTTCACGGCCTGAGCCATGGGTCTTACGGCCGTAAACTCCCAAGGAGTGGCCTTTGGGCCGTAAACTCCAAAGGAGTATACTCTTGGACCCCTAAACACCCCTATAGCCTTGTATAATTCCCTAGAACCACTTCCAGATCCATATGAGACTTGAAAGATATCAAAAACACTCCTCCCATGAGTTTACGGCCGTAAACTCATGGGGTATGTGGCCTCCCAACCGTGAACTCACATAAAGTGAGTTTTAGGAGATTAAACTCCTTATCCAAGTCATACACACCCTTAAATGTTACCCGGGACACCCCTAGCACTTAATCAAAGTGTTTTTTGCACTTTAGGATGCGTATACTTGTTTAATTAGTATTATATGTACTAATTGTATGTAAACATACGTTATCATATGTTAATAGGTCACTAAGTGTGTTCAAGTCTTTACTTGACACCGAGCACCCACCCGGCACCTTCGTCGGATCCACTTACAACAGGTGAGTTCATACCCCTTAATGAACCTTTTCAACTGTTTCTACATGTTTTAGGGGGGGGGGGGGAATACAAGTTAAACATGCCAGTTATCATATCAATCACAAGTGATTGATAACCCGCATGCACAAGGATTTATTACACTGTCAACTATTTTACCAAGTATGATACTGTAAATGGTTTTCTAAAACGTCTTTACTTGTTCAAAACTTTCCTTAAATTGACTCTCGCGCTGAATGTTTATCAAAGTTTCATTAAAACTCGTTTACGAAAGGTTTTTAAAAGGTTTTCAAACTTATTTTACAAAAGAATACCAAGTCGTGATTTTCTTAAGTATAAAGGTTTTCCAAAGTTTTCTTCCATGTTTTTATACTCTTACTTGGTTAAGATACTACTGCTTCACTTCTACTTAGTTAATACTCTTACTTGATAACGCTTTTACTTCGTGATACGCTTCCACCTCTTGATACGCTTATACTTGTTAACGCTTCTACTTCGCTTATACTTATTAACGCTCCTACTTCACGATACGCTTCTACTTCACGATACGCTTCTACTTCACAATACGCTTCCACTTAGGTAATGTATGCCTGTACATGTATAGTTATATAAATAGTGGTTAAAGGACTTAGGAAGGCTAGTTCGCCCTATTTCCTTTTCTTCATTGAGATGTGGTCTGGTGGGATCGGATATCCATCCGAAGGTCGTTTGATCATTTATTATATATCATTTATACATGTATAGACATATGGATTTACATAGATCGGTTCAGTTATGAGTCTCTACTGCTAGTCCAACACTTACATCAGAATCCACTATTCGAGATACATCTTCAGGACACGGCCTTCTCCGTTGTCTAGTTGGTAACCAGAGTCTCTTGTAGGGAGAGCGGACATTGTGTGTATAGATCTATACGAGATTGACACCCCCGCACCCTGACTGCTAGCTACAGTCCACGGCCTACCAAGCCAAGGGGTGACAAATGTCACATCTTTATTTTGACGCTTGCAGGGCGTCGAGTTCTCTAGTGTCTATCAGTATGGTTACGAGTATCTCGGGTTACCTTATAATTCATGGCCTTAAGGTAACGACGCTTAACACTGTATGCTGGAAATACACACCTAGAAAATACACACCTCGAATATGCACACCCAGAAAATACACACCTCAAGTATACACACCTAGAATTACACTTTTTAGACCTTGCTAGACGTATCATTCAATTGACACTGTCTGGGGTCTGTATCCTCTGTTTTAGACCTTACTAGACGTATCATTCAATTGATACTGTCTGGGGTCTGTATCCACTGTTTTATACCTTGCTAGACATATCATTCATTTGATCATGTCTGGGGTCTGTCTCTCTTTGTTTTTAGACCTTGCTAGACGTATCATTCAATTGACACTGTCTGGGGTCTGTATCCTCTGTTTTAGACCTTACTAGACGTATCATTCAATTGATCCTGTCTGGGGTCTGAGTCTCTCTGTTTTAGACCTTACTAGACGTATCATTCATTTGATACCGTCTGGGGTCTGTATCTCTTTTTGTTAGACTGATCCAGGCGTGTCGTTCATTCGATTCTCTCCTGGAGTCTATGATCTCTTTTGCCTTAGTCAGTAGTCTTCACTGCTGAGGCATACGTTATGTTCCCTGATATTCTCCTACTTTCTTTAAAATCAAACACCGCATTTTGATAATGATAGTGTTAAGGAAAAATTACTTTTTACCACATAACTCTGTCCAGTCTTGGTAGAAGACTGCTTTTAATTAGAAAATATAGGATTCTCTGGAAAGGACTCTAATTCACTGTATACTTTAAAACTACTACTTATATAAAGTTATTTGGATAAAATGACACTAAATACTTATTAACTCACCAGCATTTGTAAAAATGTTGATACTCGTTTTCAAATAACTTGTATTCTCAGGTCAGCAATAGACAGGTACATCTCAGGTGCTTTTGGTGAAGACCGTTTAGTACCAAGTTGCACCTATATTATTACTTGTATTACTTGATGTTTTTTATGTATTGTAAACCATGTATAACTATTACTATTAATGCAATGGTTGTTGTACTTTGATTACTATACTGCATATGTTGTGATACTTGACATGACGTCATCCACCCCAAAACGTTTCCGCTGTTCCGGTTTTGGGGTGTGACATCGGGCGTACAGGTTTGTACGTTGTGCCGACAAGACGTTTATGAATACTCTAGGCATATAGGCTGAGTACGCCCCGCGTACTCAGCAAGTTGGGTTTCTCTTGTTTGAGCTTCGGTTTTGGGATTGAGTGGGCTTGGTTGTCTTGGGCTACTTTGGTCCATCAAAATTCATGTTTTGGGTTATTGAGATTTTGTTGGACTTCTTGGAAAAAGGCCTATGAAAGGGATTGGGTCCAATTTGAAAAATTGGGCCATATGTAGGCCTTAGATGCTTATCTTAGATTATGGGCTTTTGGACATTTCATTTGGGCCTTGTCCTAAGGCCAAGTTAAAGGTAGGGTTAAAAGGTATTTTACCCTACTTTGGACTCTTAGTGTGAGTAAGGATCCAATTATTAATGGGTTGTCATTTTGGTATTTGATAGCGCATGGATTTTAGCGGATCTGCAGTCAGAGTTTTATCTATGGATTTTAGCTGTCCAAGGTGAGTTTTCCTCACTATACTTACGGGTCGAAGGCACCAAGGTCGGCCCATTGGTTTGGTATCCTGATATTCACAGATATGTCGAGTATGAAATAGGTCTGCATGATTATATTTACTGATATGTCAAGTATGAAATCGATTGGTAGATCTATAGGACTACATATGATTTTTTCTGCATGATTATCGTTATATGGTTGTTATCTTTCGACATTTTGTGTTGGTTTGAGGATGTATTGCTTCGTGTTGTAGCCAACAAACATTGGAGTATTCCAGATATAAGTTGAGGACTGGGTGGTATGCCAAACTCATATAGAGGGATTAGGTGCATTCCAGATACGAGATGAGGACCCAGTGGTATTCCAGAATCATACTGAGGACTTGAGGGTATTGGATCATTCCAGATATGAGTTGAGGGCATATAGGGCATGCCAGACGCATTCCAGATATGAGCTGAGGGCCGGTTGGTAGGCCAGACTTATACTGAGGGTTGAACATTTGTATACCAGTTCGAAGACTAATTGGACTAGGGAGCAAGTCAAACATAAGTTGTGGGCCCCAAGGGTAAGCCAGGCTTATGTTGTGGACTCGGAAGCAAGCTACATATGAGGTGTGGGTCCGATAGGCAAGCCAGACTCATATTTTGGACTGAGGGGTAATCCAGTCCTTTATTTATGGACCAAATACATGTAGTTATTTGTACACATTATATGTTTGTCTGTTGGTCTTTGGGGGAACTCAATAAGCTTCGTGCTTATAGTTTTGTTTATGGTTTCAGGTTCTTCAGAGGACCGTGCCAAGGCAAAGGCGTGACCATACACATCCTTGGTTTTACAACTGATTGGATCTTGAGAGACTCTGATTCTAAAGAATGTTTTGGAAACAATTATTTTGTAAACACTTTTATTAGTAAATGGGTTGTTTTGAAAGGTTTTAAATAGTTGTGATTTTCGAGGCGTTAGATTAGATCACATAACCAATGTTATCAACATCCAATAGGGTCTAAACCATATTCCCTTGAAGCCTGAGGCCTTTACTTGATCCATTTATTGTCCATAATCCCGAAATAAGAAACTCTCTCAAAACAAGATGTTACATGTAATTTATATCTATATTCATAGTTATTATTGTCAATTTATAAATAAGATTATCAGTGATTCCAGTCATAATACTGATTGATCTACTTACGGGAGTGACGTATAGACTAGATTCAGTGAGGTGTTTAAAGTGGGATTTCCAAAGAGTATACTCTATATACCAAACAGACCCTACCTCTGGTATGATCTTACCTGGTTGTTCCTTATTTGATAGAATTTTCGGTACTCATTGAGATTAGTGAAAGATCTAGTCTCTATTACTAGGTTGCCATAGAGATTAATAAGTTATAGTATTATAGGTTAATACTTGTTAGGTGTGTTGCTCGTCAATTGGATCACCTTGGTACGTGTTAATTGTCTAAGTGGTTGTCCAGGTGAGTTTTCCCACTATACTATATACTATAGTATGTATCCTCTGTATGTTAGGATGTAGTTGCATTGTGTCATGCTATCAGACAATCCAACTAGTTTAGTTAGTTGCATGTTGTATTGGACTGCTTGTCTGTATAACTATTATATGCTGATATATTATGTGGGTAGTTGAGGGCAGACCAGCTTCATGCTGAAGGCAAATACACTCGTGCGGACCAAATTTATGTTGAAGGCAAAGGGGTGGAGCAGCCTTACGCTAAAGGACAAAAAGGGGTGGACCAACTTTATGTTGAAAGACATTATGTGTATGCATTGTATATTTTTCTGGTATATGGTATCATGGGGAAATCATTAAGCCTCGTCTTACGGTTGTTGAATAACTATTTTTCAGGTTGTTCTTCTGATTGTGAGAATACTCCATCATGACTCTACCTGCATCAAATAAATTAATAATAATTTTATACTTCTGCTAAAACTCTCTTTGAATAAGTGTATAATGATGGTATTGTAATACAAATGGGTAAAGTTATGTTTTATATGTTTAAAAATGAAATAATTTACATTCAAATTCGGGACATTTCAAAGCCTCCTCCCAAGATGGTATCTAGAAAGTTATAGCATCTCACTTAATACATTAAGCACTTAGTAAAACAGGTTGAGTCGCCTAGTAGACGCGGCACGATAGCCCCTTGGTCACATTGTGACATGAAGGAATGATCACGACTATTTTGGACTGTTGTGGTCGTGGCGCGACCATGAGCTGGTCGTGACACGTTGACCGTTGAACGTTTGCTATTTTGACTTTTGGTCAAACTTTGTCGAAGAGTGAGTTTGGGATTAAGTTTTGAACGTTAATTAGTAATGTTTACTGAGATGCGTCTAATGGTAGATTTAGATGGTTCATGCTAGTTGATACACATGTTGAGTCTTACATGTGAGACTTGGATTACTAGCTTCAAGTGAGTTTTCTCAATATACTATGTATGAAAAATATGTCCCTTGTGTGATTGGGATCTTTATGACCGATGAGACTAGAGTAGTCTTTTGTTATGATAGCTAGAAGGTTTGATGATGAGATTATATGCCTTCGTATGGGAAGGTGGTGGAATGATGATACGCAGTGATCCTACATGTTGCTGATGCAATGATGGGGGAATGACGATAAGCCGTGAGCCTACATGCCCAATAGGATGATGGAGGTATGATGTTAGGTCGTGAGCCTATAGGCCCAATAAGAAAATGTCATAATGGTGTTAGTTCGTGAGCCTACAAGCCCGATAAGATGAAGGTATAATGGACCGCGAAGCTACTTGCCCAAAAGAATGGGGTGCCACGATGAGATCGTGAGCCTACGGTTGGTATGTAATGCATTTGTGATATAATATGTGGTGTATTAGGGAATTCACTAAACTTTATGCTTACTTGTTGTTTATAAAATGTTTTCAGGTTGTTTCGGTTAGAATGGAAGGGGATGGTGTGATTCTACTCGCATCTAAGTAAATGGTTTGAGTTGTTTAAATTAAATTTTTTTTAAAAATGATCTAAATTTTGAAACGTTACACACTTGATTGGGTCGGATCAAACCAATCCATCCAAACAACCACCCCTAATCTTGGAACATTGTTTTGTTAATTCTGTTGAGAATGACTATGAATTACAAAATAGTCCCTATAAACGACAGATCATAAAATTTTAGTCTAAATTTCTATTTTTCTCACAGCTTTCATCGAGTTGTTTCGTGCTATCATATACTTCGCTATCGATACAAGTAAATGGACTCCTATTGTACCAATGTTATTAACTTAATCATAAACTTTATTAATCATATATTCAACTTCTAGTGCTAGCATAAAGTAACGAAGAATGAAGATAAGTTTAACGTTTTAAGATGTGATTATGGATAAGTCTTTGGTGTGACTCACCTATTTTGATTGGTTACTTGAGTCCGCTATAATTAAAAACAAATTAGTTGATGATATCACATTTTGGTGCTATTTTTGCTTTATGTTAAGTTGTATTTGATTATTTGTTTCAACATGTAACATTTTCATCGTATGGTCTTATTTACATGGTGAGGGTATTTGAACATTTTGTCTGACGTGAGTAGATTGAGTTGAAGTCACTATTTATATTTTTTGGTCTTATTTACATGGTGAGGGTATTTGAACATTTTGTCTCACGTGAGTAGATAGAGTTGAAGTCACTATTTATATTTTTTTTTCCTGTATGTGTTGTCTAATAAAATAATATGATATTGTTGTTTAATTTGTTTCGTCAAGTAAAGATGAAGATAAAAGTAAGGATGAACAAAAAACGAACCATATTTAATAATAACAAAAAAAAAACCATATAAATTAAAAACAACTGTTCGGTTTTTAATTTATCGATAACTATAAATAACCTAACCACACCGAATGGAGTGTTCGTTTAAATGGATCGGTTTGATCATATCCAATCAATTGAATCCAAATTGATTTGGTTTTCAAAACATGGATCCGAATAGTTCAAACTAAATTCAAATCTGATCCGATCCGATCTAATTACAATTCGGTTGAATCCGTTTTCATAATTCGGTTTTTAAAAACTGAAACATATTAAAACGACATATAATTATAATATTACCCAACTTTACACAAGAAACAAAAACAAATTATTTAGTTGTGATTTGAAATTTATAAACAACTGATACGAAGATATATTATAGTTAAATATCTATAGATAAAAAATTGAGAGAAAAATGCATATTAATGTTTTTTTTATCGGATGAAACGTTATGAACCTATTTGAATATATATATATATATATATATATATATATATATATATATATATATATATATATATATATAATAAATGTTTATTCGGTTTTTTTTTTATTATTCGATTCTTATTTTATAAATCCAAGCCGATCCGAAATCCAAAATAATAATTCGGTTTTGCTGAAAATCAATCTAAAAATTTGAATATCCAAACCAAATAGTACAATCCAAATTGTCCAATTGGATAATTCAGTTTTATCCGAATAATGAACAGTCCTACCGAATGATATACACTTGTTTATATATATATATATATATATATATATATATATATATATATATATATATATATATATATATATATATATATATATATATATATATATATATATATATATATATTAAGTATACCCTAGAAGGCATATAATTTTATATACCTAAACCCATCAATAATGGCATTATGGTAATTAAATGAAAATAAATAATTACTTTCTTTATTGAAACTCCAAGAAGGGTAAATTAGACATTTTTGTTTTAAACAAGTTAAGTGAAAATGGATTTTACGGATATGTTTTTGACTAAATTTTTATGAGTACTCATTTCAATTTTATCTAATTTTTAATCAATTTCAAATGCAAAAAGAATTCTTGAAGAATGTAGTGTTTTATCCTAAATTTTAACTTGATTCTTTTAGGGGAATAAGGTTAATAATTTGAAGAATAAGACAAAAATTACAATAATAATACATTTCAATTGCAGATAACATTTTTTAAGAATATAAATTATTTTTTGGTCAACAAATAAACAATATTCTTGAAATAAATAACATTCTATAAGAATGGAAGAATAAGACAAAAATTACAAGTACATAAATGAAATTCTTGAAGAATAAGATATAAAATAGAAATTCATAACTTGCATTTTTGATGAATTATTTAACATTCTTTAAATAATAAAAAACATTGTTTTAGGAATAATACATGAAAAACAAATACAAATAAATGAAACATTCTTCTTCTGTACATGTTTGGTGTGCAACTGTATTCCTCTACGTTCCATTCTTCAAGAATGTTGTATTTTTGAAGAATATGTGAATGGAGAGATTTCAGTATTGTTTTTTACTGCTTTGCTTGGGTGAGCATCAAAGATGTGATCAACATCTTATACCTCTTGCTCTTATAATCTTCAACTACATCATAAGTTTTTAACCAACAAAACCCAATTAAAATATTAAAAGATATTAAAAAAAATGAACCTCAATAATTTCAAATATATGCATAGATTTACAAACTTGAAATTCTTTAAAAATAAGACATATTTAGCATTATATCTTAATCAACCATTCTTATTAGCAAAACCATTATTGTTATAAAAATAGAAATAAATAGTAATTATTCCATTAAGGCCAAACATGCAAATAGTGAATCAAACATTTAATACATATATGTATCTTTGGATCTAATTTTATCTTATATCCAATTATGTGATTGAGAGATTTGAAATGTGTTAGCTTGGGGTCCTTCGAAATTATTATGACTTAAATAGATTATTAAGACTTCGAAATTATTATGACTTAAATAGATTATTAAGAATGAAAAGAATCATACAATCAGTTTTGTATTCAAAGAATCAAAATTATAGTCTGTTTATCTAAACACTAGGCGAATGTCCGTGCGTTGCGCAGAAACACCTATATAGTTGAAGTTTTTACAAATATATGATATTTTAAATATAACAATAACGTTGTTGTTAAATTTGATATAATAATTTGTATATACTAAATTCATATAATATATTGATTATTTTGAATTATATGATAATATATACATTTATTATAACTTCATAATCTCAATCGTTTGAATGAATTCTACCCGCGAGCTACACATAAATAAAATTAAATATAATATATGATTTGATGTTATTTATAGTTGTTTTTATTGTTAATTAATTTTTTAAAACTTATTTGCTTAATGTTCTAATTTCTATCATTATAATTATTTAAAACATCAAACATTGTTTTTTTTAATTTTAAAGCTAACAATATA
This sequence comes from Lactuca sativa, assembly GCF_002870075.4. NCBI lineage: Eukaryota > Viridiplantae > Streptophyta > Magnoliopsida > Asterales > Asteraceae > Lactuca > Lactuca sativa. The sequence goes on along the minus strand of NC_056631.2, from coordinate 84,820,082 downwards.
ATCATTTATATAAAGTTGTTTTTAACTATTATTATTGTAAGTTATTTTAAGCTACTTATTTGGAAACTTTTAACGATTATAAAAATATATTTAAGAAATATTTTAGTTAAATTGAAATTACAATTTAGTTTTTGTTTTTATCACTACAATTTATCACTTTTAACTATTTATAAAATAATCTTTAGTTTTTTTAAATGGAACTGAAATTTATATTTGAGTTGACATTTTAATGCACGGAAACACCTATATAGTTGAAGTTTTTACAAATATATATTTTTTAAAATATAACGCTAACGTTGTTGTTAAATTTGATATAATAATTCGTATATTAATTTGATATAATATATTAATTATTTTGAATTATATGATAATATATAAATCTATTATAACGTCATAATCTACATCGTTTGAATGACTTCTACTCGCGAGTTACAATTCAATAAAATTAAATATTATATATGGTTTAATATTATTTATAGTTGTTATTTTTAACTAATTTTTTAAAATTTATTTGTTTAATGTTTTAATTTCTATTATTATAATTATTTAAAACATCAAACATTTTTTTTTATTTTAAAGGTAACAATATAATCATATATATAGAGTTATTTTTAACTATTGTTATTATAAGTTATTTTAAGCTACTTATTTGAAATTTTTTAACGATTATATAAATATACTTAGGAAATATTTTAGTTAAACTAATATTACAATTTAGTTTTTGCATTTATCACTTTTAACTATTTACAAAATATTATTTGGTTTTTTTAGTGGAACTGAAATTTATATTTAAGTTGAAATTGTAATGTTATATTTATATTAATAATTTAAGTATTTTGTCCAAACTGTTCAAAAATTATAGCTTTAAACTGATAATGATTTACATGCAACAACATTTTAAATCTAATAAATTAAGTATAATATGTTAAAATTTAAAGACATAACTTTATAAATAGAAGTAAAGATATTATTTTAAAATTGAAATTTAGTCTATTTATGATTACACTTTAGGTTTGATATTTATTTAACCTTATTAACCAACTTACAATCATTATTAGAAAGACACTACAATTTATCACTTTTAACTATTTATAAAATAATCTTTGGGTTGTTTAAGTTAAATAAAATTTATATTTAAGTTGAGCCTATAATGTTATATTTTAATTAATAATTTAAGTATTTTATACAAATTGTTTAAAAATTATACCTTTAAAATGATAATGGTTTACATCCAACAATATATTAAAACTAATAAATTAAGTATAATATGTTAAAAGTTAAAAAACATAATTTTATAAGTAGAATTAAAGATATTATTTTAATATTGAAATTTAGTTTATATATGAATACACTTTAGATTTGATATTTATTTAACCTAATTACCAAATTATAATTATTATTATAAAGAAATTGAAAAGTCATGGGAGTTTCAAATGAATGTGGTGAAAGAAAAAAAAGAATGGGGGTTTCAAATGCATGAGATTCAAGAAAAATGATAGCTTTATAAGTATGTATGATCTTGAACTTATGATTGATTACTTCAAAATAAAGAAATTAAATTAAAGTGGCATCCAAGTAGTTTCCTAATTTCATCCCATTAGATTTGAAATTTACTTATGAATCGATTTTGGTGTTTGAATCATTTTTTTCAAAAGTTTATGGTGTCTTAATTTATGATAATCAGTTGCATAATGAAAAACTTAAAATCACATAAGGTTTATTTGAAAAAACTAGAACTGATTATTACTAGGGCCATCGATGACATTAACATTCGGATTCGTCGATTAACAAGTTAGGGTATCCATGGGATATGCAAAATGTGTGTTTAAGCTTCTTGTTGTTCATCAAAATCCATCCAAAGCCCTAACAAATTCTTGATTTTTGAACAGAGACAAGTCTAATGTCAATGGTTGTGGGGCGGGATGAAAAAGTTGATATTGTTATAGCCTTACAGAATATGAAACTGTTGTGTCAATAACATATGGTTATTAATTTATTTAATAGACTTTCATATTATGTAGAGTTAAAATTCCTATTACATCCTTATCAAATGATTGGTCTATAATTAGTCACACATTCACACAATATTTGATTGTTATATATGAACATCTCTCTATCTCTCTCTCTCTCTCTCTCCTTATATATATATATATATATATATATATATATATATATATATATATATATATATATATATATATATATATATATATATATCGACTTTTTGTCATAAGGATGGAGGGTGTCTGTGGGAAACTCTCCTCGCTTTTTCTCTACCACGTTATCTTTTCCCCCACTTTCCTTTCCCCCACCAAAAGTCAGGGTGTGTTCGAGAAACTTCCTTCACCCTTTGTTTTTTTTTTAAATAAAAATTATTAATTTTGATGATTTATAATTTTTTTAAATGAATGATAAACATAAAAATTAATTAAAAATAAAAACCAATTCATTAATTAAAAATTACATAAAAATATTCATTAAACTAAGCATTATTAAGAATAAAAAAAACTAGAAAATAACAAATATTAAAAAACCACAACCTAGAAACATAATTAATATCCGAATTTTTATAAAACCAAAATACATCACTCGGAATCGTCGTCCTCATCATCGACATCATCTTCATCGTCATTCTCATCAACGTCATTCCCGTCATTGTCATCGAAATCCTCGCTCTCAAAGAACATATCTGAATCATCATATGATTCATCAAACAAATCATCGTGCCAATGCTTTGTCGGCAGATGAATATGAGCCTTGTAAACGTGATGAATGTCGTGATTGTGTAATTCTCTTCCATTTTGCCTATACTCTTGCGTACCAACGGCTACTCCTTCAACATTTGGCAAAACTTTGTTTTCGTTGTATTGACATATCGTTATTCCTTTGTCTTCAAGAATCCTATTATGCAATATGATACACACATACATTACATGTTGCAACCTTCTCACTTCATATGACCGTGCCCCGACTACTAGTAATTGTCAACGCCTCTTGAGTACAACAAATGTTTGCTCCACGTCCTTCTTAGCTGACTCTTGTGCGTCTTTTAACTTTATTCTTTTTTCGTCGTTCGGATATGTAAATGATTTCACAAAAACAGATAAGGGAGGATATATACCATCAGTAAGATAGTACCCGCGCTTATATGCTACCCCATTTGATTGAAAAGGTACATCGTGCGACTTTCCAAGGTAGATATCGTTGAATATTGGCGAATGGTCTAGAACATTGATGTCGTTGTTTGCACCAGTTGTACCAAAGACTACATGACATATCCAAAGATCATGTGATGTGATTGCTTCTAGAATGATTGTCAACTCCTTGTGGTCGCCTCGCATGTACTAACCACGCCACACATTGGGGCATAATGACGAAGTCAAATGCATGTAATCGATACTACATATGCATTCCTGGGAAACTATGCTTGCCTTCATGCACTGTGTACAATTGATGTACATCATTGATAGTTGGTTTGCGTAAATATCATTGCCCGTAAACCAAAGAGATGATTTTGCAGAACTTGTACACACACTCCCGTACGGTACGCTCGGACATCCTAAAATACTCATCGCATTTGTCTGCGCCTATGTCATATGTTAATTGACGAATTGCGGCCGTGCATTTTTGAATTAGAGAGAAACCTTTTTTTGTCTCTCGCATCCATCTTCCATTTGAAATATGGAAAATGACCTTCCAAATCGCCAAGAATACGTAAGAATAGCACTTTCCTCATGCGGAACCGCCATCAAAACTTTTCAACGTACACGCCATCATCTGCAAAGTAATCTTCTATAAGAGGATCGTGTCCGGCTTCACGATTTCTCAATATCGACGATTTTCTTGTTCTAGGTTGTGGGAGTGAAGTTTGGCATTGTCGGTTTTAAAGTATGCAATGGTCTTTGCCATGATGGAACCGATAAACATTGCCTCCTCTAGAGCTGTCGAATCGGACGACGAAGATGAAGACATTGTATATTAGTTTTTTTTTTGGAGAGAATATGGTGAAATGGGTTTAAAATAATGTTGGGTAGAACTGGTATCTATACCTGGAAAAGATATATATATATATATATATATATATATATATATATATATATATATATATATATATATATATATATATATATATAATTCTAGCCGTTGTCTTAAAAAAAATTCAACCAATAGGGTTTCCTCCTATGCATTTGTTGTCTCGAGGGCCCAATCTTGGGCATTATAAGAGCATATCTTACGTGACAGTGACATATGTTGTATGGACTCTGATTACCTATGTGTTATGACTCGTCTTAACAATATTATTCCGGGATTCGACTGTAGCGGTTTCACTAATAAGGACACCGCCTCCCTAAATCCCAAAAAGTATTGGCGTGTGCCCTTTTTAGCAAAATCGTCAAAGATATGGAAGTCGACTTCGACATAACTGTTAGACAGAAAGCAGTCTTTGAGTGTCTGCGGGCACCTCATGCTCAGGATTTTCTGCTAAGTATCCCTATTGATGGCCTTGTTCAACATATGTCTCCATGGAGTACCGAACTATCATTCGTTACCGCCTCATGATTCCTCTATTCCCAATTGACGAGATAGGCCTAGTTTGCCGCAAGGCATGCTTGGATACCTTTGGAGAACATGTGGTTCATTGTAGAGAGCTCCCTGGTTTCAAGTACATACATGATGTCGTTAGGGATGTTCTATTTGATGCTTGTCGGCGTGCTGGTATTTCTGCGAAAAAAGAAGCGTCAGTGAACTTTTTAACGGACCCGTAGGATGAAAGGTCCACACTTCGAACGACTGACAATTTGTTCTTTGGATGGGTAGGAGGGAAGCACGCGTGTGTTGATTTTACTGGGGTCTCTCTTCTCGTTGGTTTGAGGAGAGGGGTTTCTTCACAGCAGGGCATGCCGCTTTGAAAGCCGCTGCATGCAAAATGGCAAAGCACGAGAATGCATGTATAGATAATCAACATGTGTTTGTACCTTTTGCATTTGATATATTTGGTTTTCTCGCACCAGAGGCGTGGAGCTCCTCAACAGAGTCTAACAGGTCATGCATTCTAATGTCATATCTCCTACATCCACAGATGTTGTTTTCAAAAGAATTAGTTTTGTCATTCAGAAAGGCTTTTGGTTTGTAAGATAGAAGGTGCGGCAGACCCTCCCCCACCTCCTTCCAACACCCCTTTTCCCTCATCGGTGGTACGGTGTTCCGGTGAGCGGGACGAGCCCCGAATCTACTCCGTCCAGCCAAAATAAATAACACTATATTTAGTGTTATTCATAATTTCATACATTTATATCGTAAAATTTTATTCTTAAATGAATATAACTAATTCCAATTCTGTCTATACATATTTATTTCCTTTGATGTTGCTGCTTATGTTTCCTTTTATCTTGCATCGAATATGTCGACTTGAAATGGATTGCTTCATTATAAATTTGTGTTTCTTTTTAGATGGTGAAATTCATGAGTTGGGTTACGAGCAAGAGTCCCAACACATTTTCTTTGATTAATCTCTACACATATTTTCTTTGATTAATCTCTACAAAATGAAAATAATATGTAAATACAATAAAATTATTAAAAGAATGATTACTAGTGGATTACAAGCAACAACATGTAACATGAATATGATATAAATTAAAGTTGCATTTTCATATATTTGTAATTATATTCGTAAATGAATAAATACCTCTAATTAATCATCCTGAACATAATATATAGGTATATGGTTTTTGATTCATGGTCTCTTCCATTGCTTTTTAACTTTGACCATTTCTAAATAGACTAAATTATATAAATGGTCTTTGTGATTTAGGATACGTCACAACTTCGGTCATTATCAATTTTTTTTTGACGAATATAGTCCTTGTGGTTTGTAAAACTTGTCTTGTTAGCCCTTGTGGTTTGTAAATATTGAATGGTTGGTTCTTAAGTCACATAAAATGACATTTTTGCCATTTTTAATTTAGACAAAATTACATATATATGGTCCTTGTGGTTGAAAGAATATACCAACTTTAGTCCTTATGACAATTTGTTTGCATAGATGGTTGTTGTGGTTTCAAAATGTTGCAAAGACGATCATTTAAGGCTAACGGTGCTAAAATTTTCAGTTAAGTCCTTTGTGAAATTACACATTACCCTTCATGTTATAGGGACCGTTTATGTAATTTGTTAAAGCCACAGGAACCATTTATGTAATTTTGTCTATTGTTTATTATCTTTATATTTTATTTATTTATATTTTTTATGAATTAAATTTTTTGATGTTTTTTCTAATTTTTTATTTTTTTCGCTTATATTCTTTTTATTTATCTTTTTGCTCCAATAAATTTCTTCAAATTTTTTGACACTTTATTCGAATACATGTATTAATTTTTTTTATGTTTGATTTGAATAAATTTAATTGATGTTTCGCTCGAATATATTTTTAATATATTTTTTTAGGTTTTGTTTTTTTATAGGGTAATTGAGTAATCTAACCATTTTTGTATTGTAATTTTTTTTAATAACCATTTTTTTTTAAAAAAAATAACAACTTAGTCCAGAATTCATATTAAACGAGTTAGATCTGACCCCATATTGGAGCGTTGCACCGGTAGAAGACAATTTTCGAAGTTGGAATAGCATGGAACGAAAAAGTCTAGAACATAGTACGAAATGGATGTCTTGGTCTAAGAGACTATAGTAACTAGCCGGATTTGACACGTTTAATAATACGACCTAGGATTTATACACATTGTTGACTAAGTGGTTATTTTTTATAAAATACAATAAAAAATGGTTAAATTACTCATTTCCCTATAAAAAACAAAAAGTAAAAAAAATATTAAAAATGTACTTGAACAAAACATAAAAAAAAATATATTCGAACAAAATATAAAAAAAACAACATTAATAAATGTACTCGAATAAAACGTCAAAAAATTTATGAACTTTATTTGAGCAAAAACATCAACAAATATAGGTGAAAAAATTATTAAAAAATTTTAAATAATATATTTGAAAAGAAAAGTTAAAAAAATTAATTCATAAAAAATATAAATAAAATAAAATAAGAAGATAATAAATAAGAGACAAAATTACATAATTGGTCCCTGTGGCATGAACAAATTACATAAACGGTCCCTATGACCGAAAAGGCATATGTGTCATTTTGCAAAGGATTTAACTGGAAAAGTTAACACCGTTAGTTAAAATGATCATCTTTGTAACATTTTGAAATTGTAAGGACCATCTATGCAAACAATTCTTTATAAGGACTAAAGTTGGTCTATTTTGTCAACCATAATGACCATTTTTGTAATTTTGTCTTTAATTTATTTTATCTTCTCTTTTAACAAAATTTATTTAAAAGAAAAAAAATGAAAAAAATAAGCAATTAACTTAACCATGTTCATCATCTATTTCCCTGAATGTTTGTTTTTTTCATTCTTACCCACCTACCACCCTTCTTTCTATCTTCTTTTCGGTAACCCCATCTAAATCCAACTTGTCTAAACTGCCAACAACTACTGCCCTTTAGTTTTCATTGACAACCAAACTTACCCTTATCTTTCTCTCGTTCATATTAACAATCTAAACCACTCTCTCTCTCTCTCTCTCTCTCTCTCTCTCTCTCTCTCTCACACACACACACACACACACCAAAAAGGAGATGGATGTTTCCTTTCCCTAACAACTCCACTGAATTCATGAAGAGCATGCGACACTCATCAATCCCTCATAATTCCATTCCTAATCTGCAAGTTATAATGTAATCCGCTTTGATCTAAATCCATTTACATTCAATAGGTAATTTCATCATATTGTGTTTCTGGTCATCTAACATCATGCAACGCCCACGTTTCTCGCTAGACATTAATAAGATGATGTAATAGTTAGGATCAACAATTATATATTTTTGTTATGTTCAAGATTCAGAATCTAAAATTTGAATACAAAATTTTTTAGTTATCATCATACAACGAATGAGAAGGAAAACAGGCAACAAGTTGCGCCGCTAACCCCATTTGAATGGTAAAACCAATTTTTTGAAGACTACATCCATAGATCTAGGGGATATAACATGGCTATGTATGATCCGTTGTAGTCTACTAAGAAGCTCCACCGCATCCGGTGCAAGGAAACCAAACGTATCAAATGCAAATGGTATGAACGCGTGTTGATTTTCCATGCACGATTTCTCATTTTGGTGACCTTGCATGTAGCAGCTTTTAATGCAGCCTGTCCCGCCGTGAAACCCGCGGCCCTCAAACTTACGAGAGGGGATACCCTTGTAAGGTCCACACATGCGTGTTTCCCTCCAACCCATCCAAAAATCAAAACGTCAGCCGGTCTAAGGGTTGATCTTCTTTTTGTCGGGTGAGTTCGGAAATTCACAAGAGCCTCTTTCTTGGCGGAAACCCCGGCATGCTTACTTATGTTGACCAAAAAATCCCTAACCATATCGTGTCTGTATTTGAACCCCATGAGTTCTTTGCAATGAAATGCATGCTCGCTGAAAGAGTCCAAACATACCCTGCGGCACACCGGACATATCCCATCAACTGGGAATATTGGAATCATGAGTTGATATCTGAGGATGGTACGATACTCCACCGGAGACATATGTTGGCCAAGCCCATCTATAGAAATAGCTACAAGAAAATCTTGAGCATGTGGTGCACATAAACACTGGAAATCTGATTTCTGTCGAGCCGTTATATTGAAATTCATTTCCATATCTTGGATAATTTTACTAAAAAGGGCACTCGCCAGTGTATTTTGGGATTTAGGGGGGGTGGTGTAGTTAGTAGTAAAACTTCTAAGGTCAATGTCCGGATGCTTGTTACGAAGAGAATTTAAGGCACAAGCGTAATCAGAATCCATACCATAAATGTCGCTATCCCGTAAGATGTAGTCTTGCAATACCCAAGATTGGGTCCTTGAGGCAACAAAAGCATAAGAGGTAGCCTTTACTGCCGAGTATAAACCCAAACCACCAAACCGAAAGGGTAGGGAAGCAAGTCGCCACTGTAAGTCGCCAAAGAAGGGGCCACCACAAACCACAATGTCCTCAATCGCCCCGCGTAATCCATTATCGAAGAACAACGCCGCCTCCTCCATGTGAACAGGTTGGCACGTCCTCATCCCAAAGAAAAGTTTAGCAATACCCATACAAGACCGAAGTAGAAGGAGCTCACTCTGTGGGTCAGACAATTGTGGAAGAAGTCGCATCAAATTCACAGTGCCTTCAGCTCTCTTTATGGCTAAGTTGCTAATGAAACTAGCATCTCTGCTAACAGCTCCCCCGAGAAGTTTCACCCCCAATGGCGGCCTCCCAATGCTAACCGGGGATAGCCCCTCACACAGCTTCTTTCCATCACACGAGGCCCAAAAGAGCTCGGTTTTCTTGATATTCAACTAGAGGCCCAATTGTGGGCCAATAGCCTTAATGATGTCTAAGGCTTTGGCCACCTCCTAAGAATCTCCAATAAGTGTGCCATCATCTAGGTACCATGCATGGAGAAGAAGCTTGCAATTGTCTCTAATATTATGCAAGAGCGGGTGCAACACAAGGGCAAAGAGAAGTGGTCCCAAGGTGTCTCCTTATTGAACTCTAGTAGAAGAGAAAATATGTGTGTCCCCTGGATATAACCTTGCTACTTGACCATATAGGAATTCTACCCACAAGGATATAGAAGGGCACCTCAATCTGACCTCATGAAGTAATGCGGATCCGTCAACAAGGTTAAAGGCATTAGAGAAGTTCATAGTAAGCATGGAAAGAGACCCGTCATTGTGGCGTTCACTCAACACCGTGTTGGCGCTATGTAATACAGCTTCAGCGCCACCCGACACCCCGACCCCGAACTAAAAATCATTGAGATACTTGGCCATTTCTTTATCAACACCTTTCATATCTAGCTTGGAAACCAAACGTCTCCATATAGTTCCTACTGTAATAGGTCGTATTCCCTTGTCAGGTTTTAGAAGCAATGTAAGAGGAGCAGAGGCAACAAATTCCGCCAAACTCGAAGGGAATTTCCCCTCTAGCCATAAATTAATTACACATGTGATAGCACATAGGAGGTCTTTGGAAATTGTTGAACCTTTTCCACAAAGAGCATCTAAAATGTGTTGAGCTCTCAACCCATCTCTCCCACACGAGGTTCCTTTAGGGAATGATTAAATTCCCCTAATGACATTGTTAATATCAACCACAAGGGGAGGTACTGAACATATAGTACTCGACATGGATGGTGGTGGCTTGTGTGGATGCTTATCCACCAATGCCTTCGTGGTAGCATCCCTGTATGGAGCAACCCCCGAGGAACATAATACTTTCGCTGCTGCTGTGAAATGCCCATCAGCAACCTTACAGAGACATTGCCTGACGTTGGCGTGACCCCGTGTTCTATTCTCCTGAATGTACTCTTCTTTTTTGCCTTGTTGCTCTATCCTTGCATTGTCAACCAATTTTTTAACAAGCTTGGCTATACCAACTTCTGTACCCCTTGCAACATCAACAATTGTAACCTTTTATGAAATAAATAAATTAGAAATATTTGAGTATTATATGATTTATATGAAATTATATGTAATATATGTGCTTATAATGATATAATAAAATAAGAATAAACTATGTGTCTAAAATAGATTAATAATTTGTTGAATATCAGTAACGAAAGATGAAGTAGTCATAAAAAAAGATTTCGGAGATATAAAGAACATTGAAACCCAACTTCATATGAAGAAGTTATGATTTTTCAAAGTTTCGCGATTCAACCCGATACGACAACGTGCGTCGTAAAAAGTGTTTTTTGATAGATTATTTCTTAGCCTTAAAGATCTAAATGAAAGTCATTGAAACGAGAGCGTTCATATAGAGAATGTCCAAATTTGACTTCATGAGAGGAAGTTATGATTTTTGCAGTTTTAGCGTAGCAGTGCGGGAGCATAACTTGAATTTTAGATCGGTCAATTTTTAGCCAAAACGAACTAAACAGGAATTGAAGATCTCGTTAATAAGAGTTCAGTAATATAAAGACAGTCGAAAACAGATGTCAGATGAGAGAGTTATGCATTTTATATGGGATTTAAAAGTCTAAGCATGTATAAAATAAATAAATTCAAAATTAGCTGATGAAGTCCTAATGAAAGTTGTAGATCCCGTCGATAGCTATGCGTGGATATAAACAACATAAAAAACGAAGCTCGTATGAAGAAGTTATGCAATTTTCAAAAAACTGAAAATCGGATGTGCAGTGCGCATGCAACCACATCTCACCAGCCAATGGCTGACACATGTCCATTTCTGAGGGGATCCTTGCCGACCAAGAGAGGGCGCGGCATGCACCACCCTCTCTATGTGCGGCATGCATACTCATTTTTCTATCAATTAATACCTTTGAGGCCCCTATTCAGTCCCGACACCCTCCAAATGATTCTCTCTCGATTTCTTTTAGTTTTGGCCCAAATTTTCTCTAGTTTATGTGTTCTGGCGAATCCCCGAAACCCTTGAGGTATTCAACTAAGTAAGTTAAGCTACACTCTAGTTCTTTCAGTGTAATTTATATTTATAGGCATATGTCGTTATTATGAACCTATAAATAAAAACTATTAGTAATTCCAAGTTATAATGCAGATGGATCTACTTACAGGAGAGGTGACTAGAATGGTCATGTTGGATTGGTTGTTGGATTTCAGAAAGGCTATATGTCGGAATGGTCCTGCCTCTCAACTTTCTTGCATGGCTGATCCTTATTTGATAGAACTATCAGTATTTATTGGAATTATTGATAGGTCTAGGCTATCATTAGAACTGTTAGACTAAGACTTAGTAATAATGATACTAGGTCACGTCAAAGGAAATGTCAAGTACTAGAAACAAAGTGATTCCCGGATTTCGAATCATCACTTTAACAAATGAGTGCGTAGTAACTTCGACTTACACATAGATATGAAGTACTAGATGATTATATGCTAAATATTCCTATTATCTGTACTTCCTGATATATGTGTTAGATGACATATATTAACATGACTTTATTTGATCGTGTGTGTGTCTATATATATATATATATATATATATATATATATATATATATATATATATATATATATATATATATATATATATATATATATTGGGTAACTTCAACTTACACATAAATATGAAGTATCTAGAAGATTATATGCTAAATGTGCGTATTATATGTACTTCTTGATATATGTGCTAGATAAAATATTATATATATATATATATATATATATGTGTGTGTGTGTGTGTGTGTGTGTGTGTATATATACTTAGAATATAGTAATGTCTAAAAATCACAACTAATTTAAACTTTTCAAAACTAACCAATTACTAATAAAAGTGTTTACATAACCATTGTTTTCAAAACATTATTGATGTGTATTATAATCGAGTAATGAATACAAAATCGATCACAAAAAACAGAAAGAAGAAGTCAAGTAAGTAAGATTTGATTGGTTCATATTATGTCTATAAAAAGTACAAGAGTTGAGATAGTTTACAACAATGAAGAGCATAAAAGTTACTCTCGACCCTAATGCTTACCCTATTTATAGGGTGTTACAGGCTGCAAAAAGTACAAGGACTAAATGCTCTAGTTCGAATTCGACATGTGCCTTGCAAATACATATAGAGTCGAAATCATACTGATTTCGCACCCTTACAAATTAAAAATTATTTCGACTTCTCAATATCTACATTTCGAACCCTACAATCTTCCCTTATTGAGAAAAATCAAAATTATGTCATAAGCTTCAATGTCTGTTGAAGTACACTGTGAACCTCCATATACCAAATAATCATCTTTCAAATTTATGCCTTGTCTTGTTCATTCGAATAAGAAGATTTGTATATTGAGCATTCGTATACCTATCCAAATGACATAATTGTAACAAGAGCTTTGTTAAATTCCTATTCTTGTTCATCCCTCGAAATACGACTCCCAGAGGTTGATGTATGATCTCACCATCTTCAAACTTGTCAATGTTAAGCTTCCCCTTCAGCAAAGATTGAGGAAATTTTGCAGGCTTATTAACAATTGTAGCAAGCTCAATATCAGTAATTACGAGGCAATCATAATAGTTGTCGATGAAAACCTTGATATGAGCAATACCAATTAGAAAGTCATCCTTGTTGGTTTTTGTCAGCTTCGAAACATCCATCTTTTCTTAAAATCCTTGTCACGGTGAGCAAGTCATTCAAGTTCATCAATGGAAAATAAACAATCGAAAATTCACAAATCACATTATTCGCTCTAGCAACCACATAGCGAAAGTTTTGAAGAATGCCTTCAAACAAGTTTTCTCGAGTGATTGTCAACACCTTTACAATCTTCATTGATGACAATACTTCTTCTTCATTCTTCCCTTGTTAAGAGAAAAATTTGAACAAAGGTTAGTAATAAGATAATAAGTTGTGGAATTAAAGTTAATCTCAGTGAATGAGATGGTGGATTAGGCCCTAGAGCAGGAGATAGAGTTGGAGTTCCTCACCAAGCGGAAGACATAGTAGGCTCAGACAGTTGTAGGTCAAGCTAAAAATCCTAAGACCTCCGACTCTTCCAGTAGGGGCCAGTAGGGGTATGGCCGATGTGCCAAGTGCAGTAAGCCGCACTGCGGGGGATGTCGGATAGGGGGCTCAGGATGTTACACGTGTGGACAGCCTGGCTACATGAGCAGGGATTGCCCAAGAAGGGCTTGATTTGTTTCCTCTGCAACAAGATCAGCCATAAAAAGGCTAATTGTCCGAGGTTCCATGGAGGAAGAGGAACGGGGGTGGCGCCTGCGCCCGCCACATTGAGGATCACTGATGGCCGCCCTGCCAAGGCGGATGCTCTTGCAGTAAAGAGCAGTGCATTTCAGTTGACCACAGAGGAGGCTCGAGCAGCGGTAATTTATTTTCCCGCTCGATACTAATTTGTTATTCTTATGGATGTATGTGCTCTTATATAGGGACCTTTTTGGTCAATGGTATGTCAGCTCATGTTCTTTTCGATTTGGGAGCTACCCGATCGTTCGTATCTCTTACGCTTAGCAAGAAGTTTCGGGATGCTCCGGGGACTTTTGATTCCCCGCTTGAGGTTGAGATTACGGATGACCACACTGTGATTGTTGTGAGGGTAGACCGGGACTATGTCATGATTGTGTTTGGGGAGAGGTAACGTGTTGATTTGACTCTGATACCGTTGCAAGGGTTGAAGGTAATCGTCGGAAGGGAATGGTTAGGGGCCAATAGGTCCATGAGAGACTGCAAGCGCCAGTTGGTGAGAGTTTGAACCCCAAGTGTGGGAGAACTGGTTATTCAGGGAGAGAGGGCCTCGCAAGGGCCAACCCTCAATTCAACTGCGAGGGCTAGGAGAATTCTCCATCAGGGTTGTTTGGGATTTTTGGCATACATCTCAGATACGAGGGTTGATACCATGACATATTTGGACAATGTATCGGTTGTACGAGATTTTCAGGATGTCTTTCCCGAGGAGTTGTCTAGGGTGCCTCCGGAGAGGCAGGTAGAGTTTCGCTTTGATTTGGTGTCGGGTTCTACTCCGATAGCCAAGGCATCGTACCGGCTAGCTCCGCCTAAGATGCAGGAGTTGTCTATGCAACCTTAGGAGTTGTCTAGATCGAGGGTTTATTTGTCCGAGCAGCTCTCCGTGGGGAGCACCGATTTTCGATTATCGAGAACTGAAAAAGCTAACGGTGAAAATTGTTATCCGCTTTCGAGGATCGATGATTTGTTCGATCAGTTTTAGGGTGCATCTTGGTTTTCCAAGATTGATCTTCGGTCGGGGTACCATCAGATGAGGATTAGGTACGGTTACTATGAGTTTGTGGTGATGCCATTTGTGCTTACCAATGCCCCAACAACATTCATGGAGCTCTTGAACATGGTGTGTTGGCTGATGTTGGATTGGTCTGTGATCATTTTTATTGATGATATCTTGGTCTATTCTAAGACCAAGAAGCAACACGAGCAGTATTTGAGGGAGGTATTGGAGACACTGAGGATGAAAAAGCTTTATGCCAAGTTCTCAAAGTGTGATTTTTGGTTGCGTGAGGTGCATTTTTTGGGAAACATCATCAACCAAGAGGGTATTCTGGTTGATCCAGCCAAGATTAAGGCAGTGATAGGAAATACTAAAGAATGCACCTGAGATCCATAGCTTCTTGGGCCTAGCGGGGTATCACCGGAGATTTATTCAGGATTTCTCCAAGATTACGGTACCTTTGACTCGCTTGACCAAGAAGAATGTGACATTTTGGTAGGGCCCAGATCAGTATTCGGCTTTCGAGACTTTAAGACAGAGACTATGTGAGGCCTTGATTTTATCACTTACCAGGGGTTGGATGATTTGGTGGTGTATTGTGATGTGTCTATCACAAGGTTAGGTGTTGCTTTAATCCAGAGGGGGCATGTGATCGCATATGCCTCGAGGCAGCTGAAGCCTCACGAGTCGAACTACCCCATTCACGACCTGGAATTGGGGGCGATGGTGTTTGCCCTCAAAATCTAGAGACATTACCTGTACGGAGTTTGGTGCACCATCTTTATTGACTAGAAAAGTTTGAAGTATTTGATGGATCAGTAGAACCTTAACATGCAGCAGAGCAGGTGGTTCGATGTACTAAAAATTATGATTGCGAGATTTTGTACCATCTAGGGAAGGCCAACATGGTGGCCGATGCTCTGATCCGCAATACGGCGAGTGTTCCGGTTAGAGATATCTGTCTGAGGATGACGTTGACCTACCCCTTGATGGATATGATCAAGGAAGCTCAAATGGAGGGTTTGAAGAAAGAGAACTGGAAGATAGAGCGGATTCGAGGTTAGATTCCCATATTTGTATGGGATGATCGGGGTCTTTTGACACAGTGTGGCCAGGTGTGGGTACCGGTATCTGGGGGTGTAAGGCAAAAGATTTTGGAGGAGGCACACACATCCAAGTTCTCTATTCACCCGTGGGCCAAAAAGACGTATAGGGATTTGAGGTTGAGTTATTGGTGGCCATGCATGAAGCGTGAGATCACAAGGTTCGTGGAGTGGTTCTTAACTTGTAGGAAGGTCAAGGCCGAACATTAGAGGCCCCACAACAAAGTTCAGCCGCTATCCATTCCCATGCGGAAATGGGAAGAGATCACCATGGACTTCATCATGAAGTTACCGAGGACGGTGAGGGGCGTCGACTCCATTTGGGTCATTGTGGATAGATTAACGGAGAGTGCCCATTTTATTCTGATCCCCAAGAGTATTTCTGCTAAGAAATTAGCAGATATCTATGTGCGAGAGGTGGTGGTTGGGCACGGAGTGCTAGTATTGGTGGTCTCAGACTGCGATGTTCAATTCACCTCCAGATTCTGGAGGACGTTCCACGAGGAACTGGGCACACAGTTACACTTTAGCACTGCGTACAACCTCCAGACAGACGGATAGAGAGAGCGGAAGATCCAGATGCTCAAGGATATGCTACGGGCATGCGTATTGGATTTCGAAGGGAGTTGGGATACATACCTTCCACTAGAAGAGCTTTCATACAACAGTTATCATGCTAGTATTGACCGAACCCTATTTGAGATTTTGTATGCATGGTCGGAGGTGCAGGACTCTCGTATGTTGGGGGGAGATTAAGCACCGAGTTATGGAAAGCACCGATGTGGTGCTCAGAACCACCGAATTGATTCAGCAGGTGCGCGACAGGCTACGGGTCGCTCAGAGTCATTAGAAGACCTATGTTGACCGGCGTCGCTCGAAACTCGAGTTTCAAGTAGGAGAATTTTTTTGCTAAAAGTGTCGTCGTGGAAGGGTGGCATTAGATTTCGAAAGAAGGGAAAATTAAGGCCCCGGTTTATTGGCCTATTCAGGATTTCTACCTGGGTAGGCAAGGTAGCCTATCGTTTGGATCTACTGGTCAATCTTAGTTAGATCCACAACACCTTCCACGTGTCGCAGCTCCGGAAGTGTGTCACTGACAAGGCCGCAGTCCTCTCCTTAGATGATATTCAGGTTAATGAGAAACTGAATTACGTGGAGAAACCAATAGCAATTTTAGACTGGAAAACAAAAACCCTACGGAACAAGGAAGTGAAGCTAGTTAAGGTGCAACGGCAACACCGAAGAGGCTCTGAATGGACCTGGGAACTGGAGGATGAGATGAGGGAGCATTATCTGGACCTTTTCGTATCAGCAAACTTCAAGGACGAAGTTTAGTTCAAGTGGGGGAGATTTGTAACGCTTAGTCCAGGTATGAATTAATTCTAATTATTTTTAAATATTAGAAGGAACTCGACGAGTTGGGAGGCTCCAACTCGATGAGTAGAAAGCTTTCTAGCCGCGTACATTGAAGGACCTACTCGACGAGTTGGGGAGCCCGAACTCGACAAGTTGGCATTGGAAAGGAAAACCCTAATTTTTCGGGTATTGCATCCTATTTAAAGGACTTAACTCCTAGGGATGGCCTCCTTACCAGCCTCCTTGCCTAGAGAAAACCCTAGAATCGCCTTCCTCCTTGTTCATTGAGTTTTGTGAGTGTTTGAGTGATTGTTGAAGATCTTTGAAGGAGGTTTTGAAGAGAGAAGTATTAAGCTTGGAGAAGTGAACTTAGATCCAGAAACTCTACATCAAGGGCAACATCTTCAAGGTATAAAATCATAACCTTGACATGTAGCTTATTAGATCTAATCTTTTATAGTTTTGGGCTTGGTTTTGGGACTTTGGCTTGGATGTCCAAAGAAAAGAGGTTTCAAGAGGTTGAAAGTGTAGATTTGGCCTCTATAAGACCTCTAGAGGATTAAAGTTGCAAACTTTAATAGCCTCCATGTCCCATTCATGCAATATGTCGATATGAAGCCAAAAATGAACCTTAGAGGGTATTTCTAGCATGCATGGACGTAAAGTTGAAAAGTTTACATGATTAAACCACCTTAGGACGTTAGATCTGTAATATGGAACGTTGAAGCAAGGGTTAGAGGCTTAATGGGTCAAGACCCTCCTCAAAGGAGCTAGGGTTTGGGTCTAAAGCTTATTAGATGATCCTTAGGAGTAAAGTTGGAAAATTTACCCTTCTAGACATCTCTATGAAAGGGTATCTGAAGTTTGGAACCTTTGGATACGAGAACAAGGGCTTAATGCATTAAGTGACTTGACAAACTAAAGAACTCGACGAGTTAATAAGGGAACTCGGCGATTTGGATTGGAGTTACCTCGATTCTGTAGGAAAATAGAGGAACTCGATGAGTTATTGGAGAGCTCGATGACTTGGATCACAACATCGCAATTACGGCTTTGGAATGGACTCGACGGGTTACTGGGATAAATTAAACGAGTTAGGTCAACTCAGAGAGTTGACCTTGACCTAGACTTGACCTAGACTTTTACCTTTGACACGGGTTGACTTTTAAGGGGTTTGAAGGGTTGAGTTGTATCTAAGGAACTGTTTATGATTAGGGAGGTGGCGGAGCTGGTACTAGGAGTTTGGACCTACTCAGCTACAGTTCGCATTTGAGGTGAGTCTGGTCACCATACCAATGAGTTAAAGGCACCAAGGCCGGCCCATTACGTGTTATGTGGTATGCTAGTTGATAATGTGGTACGTGATATGCTAATTGTCTTGTGATACTATCATGGAAGATCTTGTGGGAGCCCGTGGCACTTGGATATCAGGCCATGTGGGGGTGCCCATGGCATTCTAGGTAAAGACCATGGGGGTGCCCATGGCACTTGGTTGTTAGACCATGTGGGGTGCCCATGGCATTCCAGGTAAATACCATGGGGGTACCCATGGCACTTGGTTATAAGCCATGTGGGGGAGCCCATGACATTCCAAGTAAGACCATGGGGGTGCCCATAGCACATAGGTGTAAGACCCTAGGGGGAGCCCACGACATCCATATATGTTTGTATGCATGGCTTATATGGTTGATATGGTTTATATGATTTTGCGGATTGTGTGGGGTATGTTATGGGGAGCTCACTAAGCGTTAGATTACAGTTTGTTGGTTGTTTCAGGTACTTCGGGGTCTAAGGGCAAGAGCCCGGCATGATGGCACGACATGCACTTTATGGCCTTTTATTGGGAACACTCTGATATTATGAATAAATTGTTTGATGTTAGGGATTTTGAAAACAAATGTGATTGGAATTTTATATTTTATGGATATGATTTCGTTACTTAAAAATGAAAGTTTTTATTGGAAATTTGGGTTGTTACAATTTAACATGAAACATTGACTTTCCATCATTTCTCCTCTCTTTGTTATCTTAAATTCATTTATAGCTCTTGTCTTCTCATCCATATCGCTGCAAACTCAAAAACTACCACATCGATTCCCTAAACTGCAATATAAAAATGAAAGATAAACAATGATTCAAAAAATAATAAAAAACCTGACCATGGTTTTGGTTCAAATTTTGTTTATTTTGATTCGACTTTTGCTTATTTTTAGGTTAATTTTTGGTTAATCCTTGGTTGATTTATGCTAATTTCGGTTGGATTTTTGCTAGTTTTGAAATTGGTTTGATTCTTGTTGATTTTTCTTGGTGGCATGCCTTGTGCAATGGTTAGTTGTTAGGATGGAATAAAATCATTAGAGTTGTGTCAGAATAGGAATCTAAGATAAAAGTGAGGGTTTATTTACATTGGAGAATAATTGGTTTGTGAGGAATTGGAATTGGATTACGTATAAACAAGGGCGTGACAATTAATAAACACAAAGAAACATAAATAATATAATGATAAAAATAAGAAAATAAGGCAAATATAAAAAAAGTCTAAAACGGTATTTTTCATATTTATTTAAGGGTAAATGTCACTATAGCCCATTCAACTATCGTCATTTATCCTATTTGGTCACTGAAGTTTTTTTTTTTGTCCAATAGGTCATTAAACTTACAACTTACAGGTCTATTAAGTCATTTTCATTAGTTTTTAACAGATCTTCTGTTAACTAGTAATTATAATATACAAGAATGGTCCCTATGATTTCAATTTCTTTCGTGGTTGGTCCTTTACTAGCATCGTTCGTCACTTGCGCCACTATCGTTCTTGAACATGTTGTAAAGTTGCTTGTTCTTGAATATTAGAGCTACCTGACCCGTTTTTTGTCTTCCAGTTGATGTAAAGTTTCTTGTCTGAACCCATGGATATCTGAAAGCTCACAATGTCACCATCTTTTAAGTTCTTTTCCTTCACAAATCGGCTCCAACCTTTGCTTAAAACGTAGCTCTGGCTACTATTCAAGTATGAGTAACGAAATCTCCATACATTCATCCCGATGTCTTCGAAATGTAAAAGAACTCCTTTGGAAGTGCTTCCACTTTGCAACGGTAAGTGCTTCTCTGCATGTTGCTTTGGTATCACTAACCGGTTTAGTTTTCCGACATCGTTGGGGGTGACTGTCTTCTCAAAAAGTTGTTCCTGGGCGTTGACCAAGTTTTCGCTGGGGGTGACTGTCCTCTCTTACTTTGTTCTAGCTCATCAT
Source organism: Lactuca sativa (assembly GCF_002870075.4). Taxonomy (NCBI): domain Eukaryota; kingdom Viridiplantae; phylum Streptophyta; class Magnoliopsida; order Asterales; family Asteraceae; genus Lactuca; species Lactuca sativa. The sequence continues at coordinate 84,799,589 of NC_056631.2, read as the reverse complement.
TATATGTGTGTTTCCTCAACAAAGCGACAATATCAACTTTTCAATGAGAAATAAAGAAACTAGCTTCCAACCCCGCTTCATCGGTGTCAAGAACCATGCTGCCCCCACTGCCGATCAGTGGAAGCGTAGTCACCGGTGCTGCAACTGTTGAAGTTGTTTCTGTAGTTGTGTTTTGATTATCAGTGGAACTTCCTTCCATTGTAATTAGTGTTCTTGAAGGAGATAGAAGCTGGAAGAAGAATGAGGTTCTATATATAGAGAGAAATATGATGTATATGAAGTGGGTGTAAGAGAAAGGTTGAGTATAATAGGTAACGGGGTTGCCCGAGGTAAAGGGTGGTGGTTTCGGAATTGAACGGTGGTGACGTCGGTGATGAACTATGTTGGTTTAAGACCAACCACGAAAGAAACTGAAATCATAGGGACTATTCTTATAAATTATAATTACTACTTAACAGAAGATCTGTTAAAAACTAACGAAAATGACTTAATAGACATGCAAGTTGTAAGTTTAATGACCTATTGAGTAAAAAAAATACTTTAGCGACCAAATTGAATAAATGACGATAGTTGAATGGACTATAGTGACATTTACCCTTTATTTAACAGCTAATAACTAATATATTTATTAAAAGGGATCAACGATGCAAAATTTTGAAACTAATAAGGACCAACAGTATAATAGTTTCCCACTTTGTCCTGAAGTTGCTATCTTTTGGAAACCAGAGACCGTTTATTAATTCTTGTCATTGAAAAAATAAAGGTCTAGATTTAAGAAATTGTTTCTCGGTTGTATTTCTATGTGAAACCATGACAAACTTTTTAGAATATCATTCTCTCTCCCAACCTCCCTCCTTCATCCTTACAATAACATGATATGATTATTAATTAGGAGCAAATTATTATTATTATTATTATTATTATTATTAAACTTTAATTAGGTAAAAGTGGCCAAATATGTTATTATTTTGTGTGAATTCCCCCAACCTTAGTAGCCCTACGATCAGAACCAATGGTTGAAGAGTGAAATTTCACATACGAGATTTAATGTTCAAATCCTGACATGTCCACATATTGCTAGTGTTTTGCGATTGACCTCCCACATAGACTTTGATACGAGTTGTTTGGTTTCGCTCAAATTGTACAGTTTACTATTTTTTTAAACCTTTGTAACATAATTTGTGTACCTATTAAAATAAATATTGTTGTTTTGAGCAACTTAACTTATGAGTATGGTTCTAAAAGGCACGACATGACGTGATTCATGGTGTAGCCGTCTTGAAAATGTCGAAGACGGGTTTCTTAAGTGTGATGTCAAAATAACGTATCAAAGCACCTTATCACGTTATGGTGCAAGTTTTTTTAAGGCGTGAGCTTTTGTTTTTTGTTTGTTTTTTACTGACCGAGCATGAAATATTCGAGTTTTGTTAACTTTTGTATATTAAGTGTTGATATACAATTTTTAAAAACTTTGTATATTTGATATAATTCTATAGTTATTTGATTTTTTATTCAATGTATATAAAATTGTCATGTCTTGTAAAACATCATGGTTCGTCATGACTTGAGGTTTGATCTTAGCGCTATACTACACCTCATATGTTTTAGAACCTTCTATATTGTTTATGAGCGATTCAATATTACAAATACATTATTGCTCAAATGGACTTAGGAGGAAATCATTATTATTATTGAACTTATCATAAGACTGATCTTGTTAAACGTATCATCTTATATAAATATATTTTCTATATTTCCAGATATCTACCCTAATAAATGAAGATATTTTGTCACTTGTCATTTAATTAGACACTTGTCAATTTCTGAGAATTTTTAAATATATTCCAAATGTCATTTTGTTGTGTTTTCCATTTTCAATAAAATACCAACTCGTTATACTAATTATACTGAACATTGTCTAGATGTTCCTTCCAAGTTTAAGTTCCTAAATTGAAGGAGCTATCCACAATAATTTTAATGCTTTTTTATATACGATTGATTAGGCTCAAAGCAAGCATTGATTTCATGAATACATTCCAAATTCACAACTATTCCATTTATTCAAAATCGTCCCAGTGTATATATCTGGAATGTTATATGGATTTAAATATAGGATGCCATCAATCATGCAATTTCCTTCTTCTTTCAATGATAATAATTATTGACTTTCAGTTTCATGTATATATGACTTCGTATTGATTATTATACATTCATGTCAATAGTATAAGAGTCCATTAGCCCCTCTAATTGTAGGTTAATTTTTTTATATCCTTTCTCCAACTTTAACTCTTCAGTGCATCTCTATCATTTGCGGAATCATGTAATCCCTTTGTAATTCTTTTCTTTTTTATTAGGTTTTCTTAAAAATGTTAGTGTTAGTTGGAGTTGGAGAAAGGAGATAAAAAATTCCTTTGCATTTACTCTATTTCGTTCATATTCAGTTTGCATTTACTCTATTTCGGTTGTTTGAGTTGGGTTTTTATTCAAAATCTAGTTTTAAAAACATGATTTTTAGCAACGGAAGACTTGATCGTTTTTGAATAACATACACAAGCTAAACCCAGTTTTTTTGGTCAAAAATTACACAAGTATAAATCAACCAAATTGACTGAGAGGTTGTGATGTTCGAATTATGCAATAGAGAAAGATAAAGAGAATGACACGATTGTTTACAAGGAAAGCCCTTGATCCTTGCTAGGATCTCCGACACAAAACCTTGGGAGGTGATAAAGATCACTTGCCTTGATGATTTTATTAATATAAAATGATGATTACATAGAGTATTTCAGTAAGAACAAGTGAAAAAGTTTGTTGAGTAAGATAAGAGTAAGTAGAGTGTGTCGTGTGCGAGATACATGTGTCAATTTATATTCTAAACTAGCTAACAAGATGTCCGATATTCTTGGGATCCTCTATGACCAGCTTTGTGAACGTTCATTGACTTGGTATTTTGGGTCTTTAGCACGGTTGAGACGACTCTCTGTTGAGAATAAGTCTTCTTTTAACTATTTGTGCACATGTGTTAATTAAGAACAATATATAACTACTATAAATGTTAGTAAATAATAATAACGGTAATAGTCGGGATCCTGAGATAGTTGAGGATCCGGAATATCTGATGAGGTTTGAGGATCCTGAATGTTTTGAGGATCCTGCCCCTAACAATTGCCCCCAAGTTATTCCTGAAAATATTGGAGTTAATTTCAATAATATTAAAGGGATAACTTAAATTAAAAAGGTAAAGGAGAGAGAGAAAAGTAATTTTCAAAATTAACCCTTAAAGGTTAGGTAATTTTGAAATCCAACGGGTGGATAACTAGCCGTTAATGGTCAAATCAACCTCAAATCTTCAGTATAAATAGAGGTGACCAGTTCCACAATTCTCTTTACTCGTCTCGATTTTCTTTTCTTTCTTTGTGCTGCCGATGATTTTGATAAAGGTAACATCCTCTACACCTCATCTCCTTTCTACCAAATTTTCGATCATGGGTAAAAATATGACCCTTTCTGGCAAGAAGATCCTAGGTCTTTCTGAGGATGATTTCATCGATCAAGGAGTCTTGTCTTATGACGAGACGTGCTCCTTCAATGATGGTGATATCGAAGCATTGAAGGCTAGTGGTGTCCTCCCTCTTGAGGAAGTCTTCAGGCTTTATGACCCTTTGATCCAACCAGACTTCATATCCTCTTCTTGGGTGTGCTTTCCGGAGTATCTCGTCTCTGTTTTAGGCCTTAAATTCCCATTTTCTGGAATAGACTCGGATTTTTTCGAGATCACAGAACTTTCTTTCATCCAAGTGATGCCTATCATTTGGAGGATCCTATACTGGGTTGAGTGTCTGAATCAGACATAGGATCTTGGTATGGATCTGGCTGAATTGGCCCATGTCTATGATCTCTCAACTTTTTGCAATTCTCGCTTCATTTTCAAGATCAAGAGTGGAAAGCCTCCTCTTGTGGTAAAAACAAAACATAATGATGGGGCTTGGAAGGGGAAATACTTCTTTGTCAGGCGTGACTTTATTCCTGGCGGAGATCCCTTACCCAAAGATTGGGTTAAGAAGGGTAAGATTTCAATACTTTTCCTTATGATCCTAAAATCTTATTCTTATTTTGTTCTTTCTGTTACAAGTTTCAAGATCGGGGAGTTCATTGTTGTTGCTTAGGATACAGAGGATAAGATTGCTAATTTTCTTTCTATCTCGAAGGCAGGTAGATCTCTTAGACTTGATCAATCCAGTCTCTAAGAAGGATCTTCGAACACAACTTTTATGGCTATAGGTATATCTTTCTTTCCTTTTGATTTGAATTGTTGTCTTATGATCTTCGATCTCATCACAATCCTTGTTTCTTGTGTAGGTTCCAGGATTGTCCGCTCCAGTGCTCGGCTCGATTTGGCTAACCTTGAGAATGACATGACCAGTGGCTTGGTTAGGATCAAGCAGGAGAATCCCTTTTCTCTTCCTCCTTCAAAGAAAGCCCATCTTAACCTAGTTGTGAAGACTCCAGGATCCTGAAAGAGGAAGACTTTTGAGGCCACAGATTCCAGCCTAGAGAACCTCAGCATTGAGGATGCTCTTGGGAAGCTGACCTCATTTTCCTAGGATGTAAGTTTCATGTGTATAAGAATTTTTTATGTTAGTTTATCCTACATGTTTCTTCTTTTGCTGATGTTTGTGTTTCTTTCAGGTCTCCACTCATGTTTCTCAGTTCACCAATGATCTCAGGATCCATGTTGAGAAAGCTGAGTCTGCTCTAAAAGAGCAGGAGAAAATTTGTAAGACCACCAATGATGATCTTCTCCGGAGGGTGGAGTTGTTGAGCAAACAAAAGGCTAAAAAGGAGGATGAGCATTCTGCAGAGCTTGAGGAGGTGATTTTTGATGTGAAGGCAAGTGTTGCGTTGGCTATCCTGGAGGCTAAGATCAAGTTGGCAGAGGATTTTGAGCATTCAGTATCCTGGAATGTAGTAGGATGGTGCCAGGAACTAGCCAAACTAACTGGCAAGCCTGTCACCACTGCCGAGGATCCTGCACTGCAGCCAGAAGTGGAAAAGGAGGAGAAGAAGGCTAATGATGACCAGGCTAAGGTCTAGGACTTTTATATGGTTAGGTTGGTGTAGTTTTTTGATGTAACCATTTAACTCTTGTACGGTTGTAAGCCTTTTATTTTGAATACACTAGTTAATCTTTCCTTTATCTTTCTATGTTTCCTTTACCTGCATAATATGATACTAAGACCTTTGTGTAATTAGGATCCCAAAAACAGTGAATAAATTTCAAGATAAAGTTCATTTGGCAAATAATAGATAAAATGATTTGATAAGGATTGAATTAGTTAAACAACTAAAAGTAATAACTTAAAATAATAACAACTGACTTTGTTAAGCAATTTAAAATGTCAAAAGTTTCTTTAAAAGTTTGATGACTGACTTATAATCCTTAAAAGTTTCAAATAATTTCTGTAATAAAATAAGTATAAAAGAATTTGTTAAGAACTGATTTTGGTAAATCTAAGTACTTTAAAACTTCTTTAAAGATCTCAATTTAAAATAGTAAATGACTCTGAAGTGATGAAAGTTTATAAATCAACAATTGGTTTAGGATCCTGAAAAGTTTAAGATACTTAATTTTACTTCAAAATTTTCAAAGTTAAGAAGAAGGAAAGATGGAACCTGATTGTCTTCGAGTTTTTCCTTAAGCTTCATAAGTCTTCCAATCTTAGAATTTACTGAGAATAAATCTCAACTTAGGAAAGAACTTAAGATCGCTTTTGACTTTTGATGATAAGATTCTTACTGATGAGGATCCTTACCGATGAGGATCTTTAATGATGAGGATACTTAAGGATGAGGATCCTTAATGATGAGGATCCTTAATCATAAGATCATTCGGGGGAATTCCCTTCTTAGGATAACCTGTTTGGGTTATAGACTTTGACAAAATTCTTGGGTAACACTATAAGTTCAATTAAGAACATGTTAATGTTATATACTAGGGAGGATCCCAACTTGTGACATATTTCATGGGAAAGATCCCTACTTGTGATAACATAAACATGTTATGATTCGTGTGTATTTTCTAGGGAAAGATCCCAATGTGTGATAACATGAGGATGTTATAAACCTTATGTAATTTCTGGGGTAAGATCCTAATTTTAGATAACTTGAAAAATGTTATAAACCTTAAGGGTCTTAACTTATGTTCAAAGATAAGAGGGTTGCCAAGCCACTGCATCGTGAAATGATCCCCTTATTCGTATCCCATAGTTAGATATCGTGCGTTCAAGCAAGGTGTATAAACCTTAGTCCGTGTGAAAAAGGTAATTAGCTATTTAAACCTTAGAGGGGATTAAGTACCCTTAAGCATAGGAGAGATGATCCGTCTCTAGCTTGTGTATATGATAGTTTAAAGATCATACCATTGATATAATGGAATTCTCCAAGTGTTAAGATGTTGAGATCTTCGTGTGTCAAGATCCTTATGTTTCAGGATCTTCAACCTTGAGGATCCTTATGTTTTAGGATCATTGCTTATGGAGATCCTTAGTTGTACGTTGTTCTACATAACAAAAGTTAGCTAGGGTGGGTGTTAGTCTAGCTAACGTCCCTCCGATGCTGAAGTTAGTAATGTATTCAAGGAGAAAATAAGTAATGATGAAAAGTTTAAGGTAAAGAACATGTGCACCTCAGTTTTGTTGAAGATCAATTGATCTTATTTACATATAGTATACTTTGAGATGTATAGTAATGATGAAATGTCTCCTTTAAGTGTTGCTAGCCAATATGCTCATTTTCCTGCTTCAGCATCTATGAGATATGGTCCTTCCCACTTAGAAGCTAATTTACGTGCTGTAGGATCCTTGGTGTTTTGGAATATTTTCCTTAATACCAAGTCTCCTATTTTGAATCTTCTAACTTTTATGTTCTTGATGTAAGCCTTGGTGATCCTTTGTTGATGAGCATCAATGCGTATCTTGGAAACATCTCTAAGTTCGTCAACAGTGTCAAGATCCTGGGCTAGGATCCTGTCATTGTTTTCTTGATTTTGGACCAAGTATCTTGATGTCGGGATCACTACTTTGGTAGGGATCATTGCTTATGTCCCAAACACCAAGGAGTAGGGGGTCTAACCTGTGGCTACTTTGGATGTAGTCCTATCCGCCCATAGGACGAAAGGAAGCTCTTCTGCCCATCTTCCTTCCTTTTCATGTAGCCTTTTCTTCAAGTTGTTTATTATGATCTTGTTGCTATATTCTACTTGATCATTAGCTTAGGGATGAACAGGAGTTGACATTATCAATTTGATTCCCCAACTCATGCAAAATTCTCTTGACCTCTTGCTTATGAATTAGGATCCATTATCACATCTGATTTCAGCAGGGATCCCGAACCTGGTCAAGATTATGTTTAATAAATAAGACTGCCTCTTTGTCTCTAACCTGAACGTAGGCTTCAACTTCGATCCACTTCGAGAAGTAATTAGTCGTCACCAACATGAAAAATTTTCCTCCTGGAGCTATTGATAATTTTCCTACTATATGCATTCCCCATTTCATGAATGGCCATCGAGAGATAATTGGGTGTAGATGTTTTGCTGGTTGATGTAAGATGTTGATATGTCTTTGCAAGCATCACACTTTTGAGCATGTAGAAAAGAATATCTCTTCATAGTCGTCCAGTAGTATCCTGTTGTCAATACCTTGGCGCATAAGGATTTGCCCCAAGTGTGATTGCCATAGTCTCCTACATGTATGTCCTTTAAGACTTCTGCAGCTTCAGGATCTTCCAAGCATCTGAGGTATGGACCTACCATAGACTTTTATAGAGTTTACCATGTATTATTACAAATCTTGAGACTCTTGTTCTGAATGCTCTTTCGCTTTTTTATTCTATTGTGATCGTGTCTTTTTGGAGATACTCCAAAATGGGTTGGATCCATGATCGTGGACTTCTTCGAGGATCCTATTCATCAGGATCCCTTTGAGGATGGATCTGAGGGTCAGGATCTTCAATGACTGCTACACTTATTGGTTGTTCAGGATCATTGGATTTTTTGGAAAGGGATTCTATAGCTGGAGTTATTATGTGGCTTATAGGGATCTTCATTTATGATGGGATCCTTAGGGAGGATCCTAAGTTGGCTAATGTGTATGCTTCTATGTTTTCTTCTCTGGAAAATTGGGTTAGGCTAAAGTTTTCAAAATCATAGGCTAATTTTTTTAGGATCTTGAGGTATAATGCTAATCTTTCACCTTTCACTGCATAAGAGCCATTGAGGTGATTAGTTAATAATAAAGAATAAACAAATACTTGAAGATCCTTGATTTGAAGATCCTTATCCAATTGCAGTCCCATGATGAGTGCTTCATATTTTGCTTCGTTGTTGGTTTTGTTGAATTCGCAACTAGCTTCCTGGGTAGGATGTCCTCATGTGGCAATTTTAGTATGATCCCTAGCCCGGTTCCTTTTTGGTTTGAAGCTCCATCCATGAGTAGTGTCCATTTTCCCAAGTGTTAATCTTCTAGGAGTTGTTTAGCTTCAATGTCTACTTTGTTTTGTGGATCATTACTAAAGTCAGCCACAAAGTCTGCTAATGCTTGTGACTTTATGGCGGATCTTGGCTCATATTTGTTGTCAAACGTGCTTAACTTCACTAACAATTTTTCCATCCTTCCTAACATCTCTGGTTTTCTCATCACATTCTTAATACGATAATTAGTTTTCACATGTATAGTATGTGTCTCGAAATAATGTCTTAACTTAGTAGAAGTAGTTACTAATGCAAGAATTAATTTTTTGAGATGAGAATACCTGGTCTCAGGATCCAGAAGACTTTTACTTACATAGTAGATAGGATGTTGGTCTCTGCTAAGATCATTGGCTAGGACAGCACTTACCGCATTTGAGGATATCGAGAGGTAGAGGACAAGTGTTTCTCCATCTATAGGATTCACTAACAATGGTGCGGAACTTAAGTATCTTTTGAGTTTCTAAAAAGCTTCTTCGTGTTCTTAGTTCAATTTAAACTTCTTGTTCTTCTTCAAGGTATCATAGAAGGGTTTACGCCTTTCTGAGGATCTTGAAATGAACCAGTTGAGTGTTGCTACTCTTCCGGTTAACCTTTGATTTTTTTTTTGTTGAAGATGGAGATTTCAGCTCAATGATTGCTTTGATATGCTCTGGGCTTCCTTCTATTCCTCTATTGGTTACCATATATGTCACAACTAGCAAATTAGGGTTATATTTTTCTATCCTTTATAGGTTCATTTCTTAGTGTAACCTTGTAACCCTACCTTTGACTTAAATCTAACTTCAATACTATGTAAGTTATACATCCAAGAATCATAATTTAAGTCAAAACATCCTTGTGTAGCCAAGAACCTAACCGTTGGATATTTGCATGTACCATTGTGTTATGTGTTTAACTTTTAGATCCTTACTTGAACATGAAGTTTATCACTTAGATCTTCATTAAAACCATGAGAAAAGTATGTGTTGTCATATATATATATATATATATATATATATATATATATATATATATATATATATATATATATATATATATATATATATAACATATAAAATTGTAGATCTGGGATTATACACTCAAATAGCAAAAATAAGTGTTGTGTTCAAACATGTATAACCTAAACTCAAAACTCATCTTTTAACAGAAACGTTTTGGTCTAATTACGGACTGTTTTGACCACCTTAATTACAATATTTTTCAAAAAAAAATTACATGAATAAATTTCAGGTTTATACCTTTAAAATTACTACTCTCACACATTCATACGATTTTTCTACAATTTTTGGCGATTTTTAAAAAACTGTCTATCATTTCCTGAATAATTTCGGACCAGTCTGTGAAGATGGACATTTTCACACTGGTTTGAGGCCATTATAAATTATAATAAACATTATGAACAAAGTAGACTCCTTTTCCAAACTGTTGGAGTTTACGGATCCGAATTTTGATAAACGACGATTTTTCTATAATTTTTCTAAAAACAGGGACAGAAATGTCAAAAACAAGAAATTGTTTTTATCATGCTAAAAGCTCTTATACCTGTGTTAGATGCAAGTTTGTATAACTTATATAAACTTTTAAAACATCTAGACATGTTAAATTATTTATATTCTTTCCTTTATTGGGTCTAGAAAATTAATATACATGTTTAGTGGGCCTTAGTGTACTTTTACATGTTTAGTGGGCCTTAGTGTCCTTTTACATGTATATTGGGCCCGGGATATACATTCATATTCATTTTGAGCCTTGAAATAATATACATGTTTAGTGGGACTTAGTTGTCCACTTACATGTTTATTGGGCCTGGAATATACCTTATATGTTTTTCTTTCTTTTCTGCGTAAATTCGATTAAGGATCTAGTGAGACGTGTCGGTTGACACCTATTGAGTGTACGATCGTTGCATGTACTTATCACCAGAATCTCCTGGAGGGAGAGCGGGAGTTTGTGTATGGATGTATATGGGGGTGACACACCACACCCGAGTTGTTTGCTACAGTTAGAGTAGGCCAATCTAGGGTGACAAAAATCTTATCTTATTCCGTCAGCCTCCGGAAAACGCCATGACCGACGAAATTTTCAACATCTAGTATGGTTATAACAGCTCACTTAGAGGAATTAATGTTATAAAATTTACAGGAAACCATTCTCTTTTCTTTTTGGATAAAACAGTAACCTATACGCGCTGGTACTCAACCACGGGGGTTGAGATTCCAACATTCTCTTACGCAGACAACATCGGGTTGTCTGGGATCATTCTCTTTTTATTCTCGCAAACATTAACACATATGTATTAATATATGATCGGACACAAACACTTCAAACCATTATTAATATATGATCGGACACAAACACTTCAAACCATTTCTTTTTAGAAAATATCGGATTTTTCTGGGAGCGTTTGCTTTACATATACAAACAAAAGATAACAAAGGACATGCATGCATATATTAACAATTTTGGAACGAGACTTACAAATTATTTTCATAGAAATATCGGATTTTATAAAAGAACTAAGAGAACTATTCTAAACAAGTGCAAAACCATTTTTATAAAAAAATGTTTATGAACTCACCAACTTTTTAGTTGAAGCTTTTCAAAACGACTTGTATTCTCAAGGATACAGTAACATGTAATAAGCTCGACTAGGAGATCAAGTGGCGCAACTTCAAGAAATTTTACTTTTCTTACTTTTTTGTAACTGATGAACAAGTTCAATATGTAAACTATATAAGTGTGTATTTCCCATGTATGATGTTTGGTTGCTATGTTTCATTCATATTCGGTTGTTATGATACTGTACATGAAGTCATCCGCCCCCGGACGTTTCTGCCGTCCTGGTTTGGGGGTGTGAAAATATACCCAAGTAACTTGCCCAACTTCATCCCAAAGTGGCATTTAGACGGATTCAACTTCATGTTGTATTCGTCTCAAGGTTCTAAATGGCATGAGGCATGGCGTGGCGGCAAGGCCAAGCCTCAAGCTTAATGAGCCATGGCGAGCCATGGCGTTTTTCAAGGCGAGATGTAAGGCGGAAATTTTGTATTAATTTAAAATTATATTACTACATAAATATAAATTTATATTAAATATAACTACTTTTTAGAAGTGTTAGATCAATAACTAATAACAAAAAGTTAACAAAAACCACAATACTTGTATCTCCGATTTGAAAAGACATAACAAAGAGCAAAAAAACTGTGTCTCTGTAACGCCGTAAATTTCAAGACAAAATTTTCATTTAAAATAATCATTTTATTCTTAGAACACTTGTTTAAAATCTCATTCATAATCGAATTACAAAATATAGCTCCATTTTCACTTGCATAGAAAACCAGGATCCTCCAAAATATGACTCTTTCTCTGGTGTGTACAATCAAGCCGGTGCCGTCCCGTGATACTGAAAGAAACCTGAAAACAACATAACACAAAACACTGTAAGCACGAAGCTTAGTTAGTTCCCCAAAATACCACACGCATAACACATATAAGCCACTCGAGGCTATAACTCTAAGGGTCCGTGCACCCAAACTCTGTGAACCCTCAAGTTCTAACTCTGTGAACCTTCCGGTTCTAACTCTAGGAACCCTTTGGTTCCAACTCTGCAACATGCACAACATAAATCACATAGAAATGATGCAGTACAACACATAACATACACATAACATACACATACTCTGACACATAACTCTGATTACCTACTCAAGGTAAAGTATAGTGAGAAGACTCACCTGGCAAGCAGAAAGCAGATATCTCCATACCTGAATCTCGAACTCGCCACCGCCTAACACGTAAGGCAAAACTCTCATGACTATAACTCTCGAGACTAGAATCAATCCTCTCAATGCACCCTCTTAAGGGTAAAAGACTATTTTACCCCTCTCTTGGCTCAAAGGCCACATCGCTGACCAAACCCTGAAAGTCAACGGTCAACCCTTGGTCAAAATCAAAGTCCTCAGTCAAAGTCAACCTCTGACTGACCCTACTCGCCGATTCAACCCTATGACTCGCCGAGTTCCTATAATCAGAACTTCACTCAATCCGCGACCTAACTCGCCGAGTCACTCCGAGACTCGCTGAGTCCAACAACTCTGAGTCCACTCGCACACAACTCACCGAGTCATCCCTTGACTCACCGAGTCTCGACTCAACCAGGGAATATCGGGACTCTTCGACAAGACTCGCCGAGTCCAAGAACAGACTCGCCGAGTCTAAGACTATCATCAACCTACTCGCCGAGTTGTTCATACAACTCGCCGAGTTCCAGGCCATCTTCATCCAACTCGCCGAGTTGTTCTTCCAACTCGCCGAGTCCCAGCTCATCTTCAAGCAACTCGTCGAGTACACCCATGCGACTCGCCGAGTACCACCGGTCTGAATCCATTCAGAAGCATTTCGGGCCATGCAATTGCTCCAAAACATAGATCTAGCCTCCTACCACTCATCCATCACGTAAAGTGGCAAACTTTACGTGAATCCAAAGAGATCTAGGCCATTTGCACATTGGGCTAGGGTTTGGGACATGAAAGCTTCACTAAACACTCCAACACAGGGACTTTCATGCTCTCTGATTCTTCTCCCTTCCAGATCTGAGGTAGCAACCTCATATCTAACCTCTAGACTTCCCATTACATCCATAGACAAGTTCCCACAAACCCCAAAATGAAAAAACAACATAACAACAGCCCAAGAACGAGATATTACCTCCAAGAGATGCCCCAACTGCAATGTAATTCGAATCCAAGCAAAGCCCCTTGCTCCAAGCCTTCAATCTCACAAAATTCCTTCAACAATTACTTCTCCAAGCTCCAATCCACTCAACAATGGTGCTTCTCCGCGATTTAGGGTTTTCTGGGGCTCAAGGGGGTGATAAAGAGGCTGGGAGGAAAACATAATGTTCTTTATATAGGGCTCAACCCCGAGAATTAGGGTTTTCTCCACTCAGCGCCTACTCGCCGAGTCCTCCTCACCGACTCGCCGAGTCGGCTACTTAGCATGCGACCCAGTTGCGACTCTACTCGTCGAGTCCATCCATGGACTCGCCGAGTCACTCTTTCACAACTTACTCTTTTAGCCCTCCAACTCTACTCTTGATATTTCGGGATGTTACAATTCTCCCCCACTTAAATTAGGCTTCGTCCTCGAAGCCTACAGCAACTCAATTCCAGAAATACTCCCACAACGTGCCACCTGGCCTTAATCGGACCTGGTCTCACAAGGCATACCCATCGAAACTCGAACACGTTTTCCCTTTCCTTACGGTGTCCTGACCACCGTCTCGAACCGGGCACTGGCTGTACCCTCTGATAATCACACTCAACAATCGAGAATTACCCGAGATGCATCACTGCTCCAAATCTCAACAATCGCTCGACCCATAAGGGCTAGAAAGCCATGAACCATCGGATCCCCGATCCGAATCCCACTCTATGCATTCCGTGCTGACAGAAAGACCCACTCTTCAATCTCAGAGCAACTCCCACGAGTTCTCCTCTTGCAATCACATATGCATGCTGAACTTGCCCAGCACCCTCAGGTTGGGAAAAACCCGATGCACTGATGATATCCTCCAACATCCCCCAGGATGAACCACTAGTACATATCCAACACCCTGATCAGAATCAAGCTAGGAGTCCCAGACTCCCTCGCTGCATCCATCCTGAGACTCTTGGCTCTACACCCGCGGAACCCCTTCCGCGTCCTCAGCAGACATCCCATCATGATGTCACTCCATACCACTGTCACAGACACAGTGTTCAACCACCATACTCCAAATCATCCACTCTCACTACTACTTTCACTTCCGTGAACCAACACTCCCCCCCCCCCCCCCCGGGGTTACATACCTTTCTCTTTCCTTACCCAGGGAAACCACTAGCCAACCTTTCCACCACACCATGTATCACACATGCTCTGGATCTGCTCGCAAGGGCCCTCGGGTCCATGCACTACCTCTCCCCAACAAATGAGGGTCCGACACCTCCTTTCATACAACAGCTCAAAGGGTGGCGTACTAATGCACTAATGATGGTTGTTGATATAGGATAACTCAACCAAAGATAAATACGTGCCGCAACTCCCTCCGAGATCTAATACACATGCCCGAAGCATGTCTTCGAGCGTCTGAATCGCTCGCTCGCTCTGAAGTGTCCTCAGACATCATCATGATAAGCTCTATCTCATTTCTCATATCCCTCTTCGAGACTGAGCACCAGGTCAGCTTTTGACTCCATAGCTGAGCCTCCAAAGGTCACCCATATCATGATCCAAATAACCCACTAACTTCCTCCCCGTGACCACTATCCCGGCCCAGGGACGCGCAAGTCACAAAATTCTCTTTTCCTCATGCGAGAAAATACAATCCAACCGAGGATCGCCTCAACTCTGATCTCTGGTTTCTGCTGCACATATCCCTTGCGCATCTCGCCGCATCTCCTGACAGAGACGGTGACCCCAGTCTCACCCCCGGTTCAACACCCAGGCTCCATAACTCAATACTAGGGCTACTCAAGCCCAAAACTCTTCCACATCATACACTGATCGGCGATCAGTCCATCATCTCATTCTCTTACCATCTAGTGAGTACTACGGCTCCCCGCAGTATCACCATACCCTCTAACTAGTGAGTACTACGGCTCCCCGTAGTATCACAACACCCTCTGACTAGTGAGTACTACGGCTCCCCGCAGTATCACAACACCCTCTGACTAGTGAGTACTACGGCTCCCCGTAGTATCACAACACCCTCTAACTCCACTAGCTCATGCTCCGCAGACTATCACAGGCAGCTACCCATACTCGACTCGAATACACATTCCAGACTCTGGAAGCAATCGACATATCAAAATGCCCACCCTTGCGAAGATCCACTCTCTTAATAATCTCCCTGGATGCCCATACTCGAAGGGCTCCCACTAGATCCGTAGATACCTGATACACCACAAATCGTTTCAACTCAAGATTCACGAGTAACTCCGAAATAAAGATATCATACCCGGATACCTCGAAATGTCCCAACAGAACATCACAAGATCCTGCCACAACCACTGATTCCCTTACTCCCAACACCATACACACACAGCATCACATTTCCTCTGAATCCCATAATAATTCCTGATATCACACGATGCGCAACTTCAGTGCATCCAAACACTCAATTGGAATACAAGGAAGGCGCTAACCCTTCAGAACACACTGATGATCCTCCGAAACCCTTTCCACTACTGCTCAAAATCCAAGCAAGAATACACATCCTAGCCCGGGAATTGGCTACTCGATAATCTGCTACCCATATTTCAACCGAGAGGTTCTCAACTGCCCATACCATCATTATGAGTCTTCCACTTGAAACGACCCTGACCTCTTGAATTCAAGCCACAGGTTCTGCATCCAACCCCTAACCGCTCTTGCACAAATCTCTGGTCCCCTCAATAAACCACCTGATTCTCCCCCACTTAGGGTTCGAACCATCACTATCTGACACATCAACAACCTCACGAACTATCTTCACCAGCAATAACGTACCTGCCCCTGGAAAGTGCTACGCAACACCCGATAATCCCCTTTAAGGAAATTAATCGATCTCATAACTCTGATCCTCAGATGAACTCCTCAAGAACTTCTCGCCACGACTGCCTCTAGTCGTTCCGAACCTCGTACCAATCTAGCACCAAACAACTCAACTGCTCAATAACATCCCTGGCTCATAGACCGAACCACAAAATCATCGTACCCCTCACCTCAACTCATCAAACATCGCTCCAACACTGGGATCATCCCAAGAACAGGGACCCACTCCCATATTCAACACCCAACATAGATAGAAAACTCTCTGCACTGCTAAACTCGACTGAACTCCCCACTGATACCACTACAATACATCCTACTATACTCAAATAGGTGTAGTGTGGTCCTTGACTATCTCAGTCCCAACTGACTATCTGCTCATGATAAATCACTGCCTCGCTGCACACATGCTACCTAATACTCTGGTGGGAAATCATCATCAATGACGACCTGCAGGGTTTACCCCTAAACCCAAAACCACAACATCAGGCCTCTCATATTTTGCACACGAACATAATCAGTACCACTCATAGAAGGTGACATCTTCTCTATCGACTGATTGCTCAACTCAGACCGAAATTCTCCTCTCCCTCCAACTCCTTACCAAAATACTCTGATATGCTCTCGACCTCCCTCTCAAGGGACACCTCTTCGAACTCAATCATGGCCCACCGGCCTAAAACCCATAGCGTCCAATCTCTACCTAATCAATCGTGACCGGATAACCAGAGAATCACAAGCATCATTCACTACGAACCATGGTACTCATCCCATGACATCTCTTCTCAACATGCTCTGGTGTATGGTACCCGAACCATAGCATCACTCCTCCATCTGCTCCGATGTATGGTACTCGAACCATAACATCACTCCTCAATCTGCTCCGATGTATGGTACTCAAACCATAACATCACTCCTCAATCTGCTCCGATGTATGGTACTCAACCATAACATCACTCCTCGATCTGCTCCGATGTATGGTACTCAAACCATAACATCACTCCTCAATCTGCTCCGATGTATGGTACTCAAACCATAACATCACTCCTCAATCTGCTCCGATGTATGGTACTCAAACCATAACATCACTCCTTAATACGCTCGTTAGAACCTTCAGAATACTCCTTGTATCAAGTATGGGTCCTCTGCTTTCAGTAGTACGGGCCCATACTACCTGCCACATCTACCCATACTTTCCACACGGACTATCCCGGAGCTCCTAAGTAGCTGCTCGACCTTCTCGTTCGCCAATTCCATCGCGCGCTCGCTCCCCCACGAAATTCTCTACCCTGCCAGTGCACTCATCTGGCTAAGATTACTCCCTAGGCTCTCCTCAGATTCCCACACTTCTCTGCCATCAGCTGTTGAAGAGCTCCTAATGATGCCAGCCATCTACCTCCTGAATATTGTCATATTCGCTTGGTAGGTGAATCCCATCATCGAGAGTTCCACAAAGCACGAAGCAAGCAGCATTCGAGCATCGAAGAATATATATGAGTCACTCCAGGTGATAACTCCGCTTGCTCTGCTCATCCTCGGAAGTACCACCGAACTCTGCAACTCTTCCCCTCGCGGGCTCTAACTATTATTTCTCCAAGTACCACAGTACTCATCTAGGTATCTTCCCTAGATTTCTCCTCTACTCAAATCCCCTAAAGGATTCCAATCAAATATTCTCACTCATCACATACTCAAAAGCACATCGCATATCACAGCCATTCCTAGGCTAAGGCATCACAAATCAGGCCACTCTAGTCCTAATATATGGAATACCTAGCCTGTCTCTAGCATGCAATAATATCTCATAAAGTGCATCATAAATATCTCATAACACAAAAGTAAGGGTATTTTGGGAAATCACCGTTCGGGCTCTGGCTGATTGTACACACGGTTCTTTCTCGTTTTCCCTTTGAACTCTTATTCGCTTTAGAAAATTATTTCTTTGAAAACTTTTCTTACTTCCTCAGTTTGAGTCCAGAATTACCCGAAGGCGCATCCGAATCCCTCAAACCAAGGCTCTGATACCAACTTGTAACGCCGTAAATTTCAAGACAAAATTTTCATTTAAAATAATCATTTTATTCTTAGAACACTTGTTTAAAATCTCATTCATAATCGAATTACAAAATATAGCTCCATTTTCACTTGCATAGAAAACCAGGATCCTCCAAAATATGACTCTTTCTCTGGTGTGTACAATCAAGCCGGTGCCGTCCCGTGATACTGAAAGAAACCTGAAAACAACATAACACAAAACACTGTAAGCACGAAGCTTAGTTAGTTCCCCAAAATACCACACGCATAACACATATAATCCACTCGAGGCTATAACTCTAAGGGTCCGTGCACCCAAACTCTGTGAACCCTCAGGTTCTAACTCTGTGAACCTTCCGGTTCTAACTCTAGGAACCCTTCGGTTCCAACTCTGCAACATGCACAACATAAATCACATAGAAATGATGCAGTACAACACATAACATACACATAACATACACATACTCTGACACATAACTCTGATTACCTACTCAAGGTAAAGTATAGTGAGAAGACTCACCTGGCAAGCAGAAAGCAGATATCTCCATACCTGAATCTCGAACTCGCCACCGCCTAACACGTAAGGCAAAACTCTCATGACTATAACTCTCGAGACTAGAATCAATCCTCTCAATGCACCCTCTTAAGGGTAAAAGACTATTTTACCCCTCTCTTGGCTCAAAGGCCACATCGCTGACCAAACCCTGAAAGTCAACGGTCAACCCTTGGTCAAAATCAAAGTCCTCAGTCAAAGTCAACCTCTGACTGACCCTACTCGCCGATTCAACCCTATGACTCGCCGAGTTCCTATAATCAGAACTTCACTCAATCCGCGACCTAACTCGCCGAGTCACTCCGAGACTCGCTGAGTCCAACAACTCTGAGTCCACTCGCACACAACTCACCGAGTCATCCCTTGACTCACCGAGTCTCGACTCAACCAGGGAATATCGGGACTCTTCGACAAGACTCGCCGAGTCCAAGAACAGACTCGCCGAGTCTAAGACTATCATCAACCTACTCGCCGAGTTGTTCATACAACTCGCCGAGTTCCAGGCCATCTTCATCCAACTCGCCGAGTTGTTCTTCCAACTCGCCGAGTCCCAGCTCATCTTCAAGCAACTCGTCGAGTACACCCATGCGACTCGCCGAGTACCACCGGTCTGAATCCATTCAGAAGCATTTCGGGCCATGCAATTGCTCCAAAACATAGATCTAGCCTCCTACCACTCATCCATCACGTAAAGTGGCAAACTTTACGTGAATCCAAAGAGATCTAGGCCATTTGCACACTGGGCTAGGGTTTGGGACATGAAAGCTTCACTAAACACTCCAACACAGGGACTTTCATGCTCTCTGATTCTTCTCCCTTCCAGATCTGAGGTAGCAACCTCATATCTAACCTCTAGACTTCCCATTACATCCATAGACAAGTTCCCACAAACCCCAAAATGAAAAAACAACATAACAACAGCCCAAGAACGAGATATTACCTCCAAGAGATGCCCCAACTGCAATGTAATTCGAATCCAAGCAAAGCCCCTTGCTCCAAGCCTTCAATCTCACAAAATTCCTTCAACAATTACTTCTCCAAGCTCTAATCCACTCAACAATGGTGCTTCTCCGCGATTTAGGGTTTTCTGGGGCTCAAGGGGGTGATAAAGAGGCTGGGAGGAAAACATAATGTTCTTTATATAGGGCTCAACTCCGAGAATTAGGGTTTTCTCCACTCAGCGCCTACTCGCCGAGTCCTCCTCACCGACTCGCCGAGTCGGCTACTTAGCACGCGACCCAGTCGCGACTCTACTCGCCGAGTCCATCCATGGACTCATCGAGTCACTCTTTCACAACTTACTCTTTTAGCCCTCCAACTCTACTCTTGATATTTCGGGATGTTACAGTCTCAAACAAAAAAACAAGCGCCATAACACGCCATAACGCGCCATGGCACGCCATATCACGCCTTGCCACGCGCCACGCCTAACAGCAACGTTATGAAGCTTTTCGTAACAGCGAAGCCACGCCTCACGCCACGGAGCGCCTTTTAGAACACGGATTCGTCTAGAATGTCGAAGGCTTCTTTAAGATCCCTGAGATGATCTTCAGCTTTCATGGACTTCACCACCATGTCGTCAATGTAGACCTCCATGGTGTCCCCCATCTTGTCTTTAAACATCCGATTCACCAGTCTTTGATATGTTGCACCTGTATTTTTAAGACCAAAAGGAATTACAGTGTAACAATATATACATGTTAGTGTTATGAATGGTGTATCTTCTTGATCGGATGGTTCCATCTGGATTTGTTGAATCATGTTAAAGCATCCATAAAGGTTAAGAATTTGTAGCCAGTCGTTGCATCTATCATGGAGTCAATGTGTGGTAAAGGAAAAGGATCATTAGGACAAGCCTTGCTAAGATCTGTGTAGTCTACACATACTCACCACTTGTCGTTCTTCTTCTGTACGAAAACTACATTAGTTACCTATCTCGGGAACTTCATTTCCTTGATCATCCATGTCTTGAGGAGCTTTTCCACTTCTTCTTGGATGATCTGATTCCTTTTGGGTGCAAACTTCCTTCTCTTTTAATGTATCGGTCTGAAAGAAGGATCAATATTAAGTTTGTGAATGATAATATTATTGTCTATAACTATCATGTCTTCGTCTTTCCATGCGAACATCTTGCTTCTGGTTCGAAAGAAGTTTAACAGGTCGTGCTCAATTTGCTCGGGTATTGAGGATCCTATGAGGACTTTAGCTTCAGGATCATCGTTGCTTAAGGGCAATTCCTTCACGTTTTGCTCCTTCGTTTCTAGAACATGTCGTGCCCCATGCCTTAATTGCTATGCTTGTTGGGGTTTCGTCGTAGGCTTCATAGAGGTTTTATAACACTCCTTTGACACTTGTTGATCTCCCATGATCTCCACTGTTCCCCATGGAGTAGGCATTTTTACACACTGATGATATGTTGATGGAACCGCTTTCATCTCGTGGATCCACAGTCTACCTAATATCACATTATAAGAAGACAAGGTGTCAACAACACAGAAATTTTGTATAGAGCTTACCCCCTCTATGTATATTGGTAGCTTTATCAACCGATGGTGTGTTTCGTTTCTCCACTAAATCCTATGAGAACCGAGGATTTTTTTTACTATCTCCGATTTCGGGATGTTAATCCTCTTTAATGCATCCAAGAGTATGATGTTAACCTAGGATCCTCCGTCAACAAGGATCCTTTTGACAAAGTGGTTTTCAATGTACAGTGTTATCGCGAGTCCGTCATGGTGAGGATCCTAGATCTTTTCCCTGTCCGTCTCGTCAAACGTGATTTCCTTTTCATTGCTAACCGAGGTATTCTTCCGTGGTCTACTCTCCTTTTCTGCTTTAGAGACCTTGGTGTGTCTTTTAGCCTGAGAATAAGAAGTACCACAAATGTTAGATCTGCCTGAGATAACGTTAATTATTTTCGAATTTGGGGGTAGAGATCCTGGCTTTTCCTGGATCTTGTCACCATCCCGGTTGTTCTCCTTTGACTTTTCTTTCTTTCTTCTGAGGATCTCTTTAAGATGTCATTTTCTAAGGAGGTAGTTGATCTCCTTTCTTAGGGCTATGCAATCCTCTATCATGTGACTGAAATCTTTGTGGTAAGCACACCATTTGGACTTGTCTTTCCGAGTGGTGGACTTTTTATCCTTCTTTGACCACCTTTCTTTTTTCTCCGAGATCCTGCATAGCATAGATTAAACCTAAAACATCCACAGAAAAACACTATTCAGTAATCTTAGGAGGTTCCTCTTCCTCTCCTTCGTCTCCGAGGGCATTAACCTTGTGATGATCTGGTTTGGAATATGGCTTTGATTTGTAGGATCTTGGAGCTGAGGATTCAGCCTTCCTATTCGGATTCTCGTATTGACTTGAAGGGTTGCTCCTCTTCTGGACTTCTTTATCCTCTTCAAGCCTTATGAACCTCAATTCTCGGCACCTAACTTCGTCCAATCTCTTGCATGGATTCATCACGAGATCTTCATAGAAGAGTGAATCCTTCCTTAGACCCATCTTGAAGGTATCCACAACAGTCGCCATGTCAATGTTGGGGATGCTCAGAGCTTCCCTGCCAAACCTATTAACTAAATCCCTAAGTCGTTCCTTAGGATCCTGAACCACCCAATAAAGATCACTAGTGATCTTCTCGAAGGTTCTTCTACATGAAAACTAGTTATTGAAAATATTTACAAAATGTGCAAATGAAGTAATAGAATAGGGAGGAACATTTATCAGCCACTTAAGAGTTGATCCCGTAAGGGTTGAACCAAAGCATTTGCATAGGCAAGCTTCCTTCAAGTGCACTGGGATGGGAATGATCTTCATCCTTTCTCGGTATTGAGCTACATTCTCTTCAGGATCCGTATTTCCATCGTAAGGCTTCCTGCTAGGAGTCTAGAAGCACTTAGGAACTTCAGTATCGGCTATCGCACGAGCAAATCTTGAGATCCTATGACTTATTTGAGATGCTTATAGTATGGGTTGAACTACCCTAGGTACGCTTGAGATCATATGTCTCAACTACTGAAGTTCCCTAGCCATGTTTGGACTTATTCTTGCATCAATATTCATAGAGTTAGCACTGATAGTATTGTTGTTGAAGAAGTTACTAGAATCAAGGTTTCTAGGAGTATTGAAAGGTTCATCGACATCATTGATCATAGATGCTCGATTGTTCATAGTCGTCCCCCATGGTGATGCAGCAGTAGCAGGAGTTGTGTTCCCCAATTGATTTCCTGAGGATCCTGCATTGTTGAAGTTCAGGATCCTTGGTTGTACAACTGTAGGCATTGTTTCCTGGGATCTCTAAAATTCTGCATTCATCCTCTCTACTTCTCTAAGTAGTGTTCTATTGTCGTCTTGGTGTTGGGTCATCTGTTGCATCATTTTCCTCATCATAACGAAGAGTTTAGCAGTAGTGACCAGAGCAGTCGGATCCTGGAGTCCTGAAGATCCCAAACTTCCTTGGTTAGTGATTGGAGGGGTGTTTCTCTTGGAAGTATCAGGCACTTTCCACTGACTAGGGGGTCCACTCGGAGGAGGTGGTAGGTTTTTGGTTGGAATAGAAAGAGCGGAGGATGAAGAAAGGATTGGTTGTATATACATGATCTTTTGAGGATTTTGAACACCATGGCCCCACGGTGGGCACCAAATAGTTTTGGTCAAAAAATTACACAAGTATAAATCAACCAAATTAAATGAGGCTGTGATGTTCGAATTGCGCAATCGAAAGATAAAGAGAATGACACAATTTTTTACAAGGAAAGCCCTTGATCCTTGCTAGGATCTCCGGCACAAAACCTTGGGAGGTGATCATGATCACCTGCCTTGATGATTTTATTAATATAAAATGATGATTACAGAGAGTATTTCAGTAAGAACAAGTGAAAAAGTTCGTAGAGTAAGATAAGAGTAAGTAGAGCGGGTCGTGTACGAGATACATGTGTCCATTTATAGTCTAAACTAGCTACCAAGATGTTCGATATTCCCGGGATCCTCTATGACCAGCTTTGTGAACGTTCATTGACTTGGTATTCCGGGTCTTTAGCATAGTTGAGACGACTCTATGTTGAGAATAAGTCTTCTCTTAACTATTTTTGCACATTTATTAATTAAGAACGAAATATAATCGTTGTAAATGTTAGTAAATAATAATAACGGTAATAGTCGGGATACTGAGATAGTTGAGGATCATGAATATCTGATGAGGTTTGAGGATCCTGAATGCTTTGAGGATCTTGTCCCTAACACCAGCAAGGATCATCTTGCAAGTTATAGAAAGATTAAACACCAACCAAAGAAGAAGATGAAGAAATAACAACCTTTGTAGTTCTTTGGATCCTCTTGGGAGGCTTGGAAGTTGATCAAGAATGTTGAACTTTAGAGACACCAACAAGCTGTCAACTTGATGTAGATGCTAGTCTAAAACTCTCAAATCTTAAGCTTGAAGTTCATAACCAAATATGAACTTCAAGGGAGTGTAAAATGCAAGTAAACTCTAAGTATTCTACCAAAACTAGAAAGAGTGAGATAGAGAGTGTAAGTTTCGGCCATTGCATCTAAGGGAGAAGAGAATGAGTGCAAGCCTCATTTCTTATATGCAAAAAGTGATTCTTTGGACCGTAAGTCCTTAACACCTTAAGAACCCATGCACCTAAAACCTAAGTATTCCCCATGCTTGAAAGACGTGCTTAATACTTTTGATTAAACAATCAAAAATACCATAGTGCCTTATCCTATCTCTATTTTCGGCCATGCCTCAAAAAGAAGAGAAATTGTTTAAATTTTATAAACTCTAAGTTTATAAAATATAAACTTTGTCTTTAGGTAAGAGAAAAAAGGATTCAACTAGTCCAAAAGGTTGTACATATGAATTATATATAATGTTACTTGCTATTTAAAATTATTATTTCCTGGAAATAAATAATTTCCAATTTAATTATAAGAGTTTATTGAATATTTATTAAAATGAATTTCTAATAAATAATCAATTATATCACAGTGATACCTTTACTAGGTATCATGTTCAAGCTTATTGCTCAAAACAAATAGTTTAGGACCTGGACCTTTAAGTGTATACAAATTCATATCTCTCATGAGATTATGTCTTAAAACATGAACCCATTCATTGAAGTTAAATCTAGTGAATGTTATTGTTTCATTAAGTTATTAAAGAAAATGACAATTTCATGGTAATGAGAATGAATTATTTAACTAAAAAATTTTAAAAAAAATATTTAGTATTTTCAATATTTAAACTCTTTAATAATTAATACCCTTTTAGTTTCTAAAAACATTAATTATCAAAGTCTAGGATCCAAGTAGCAAATAACAAAATTAATTAGACATGTTTGATCTCATCTATGCCTCGGAACTCTCTTGCTTAGGTATCCTTCATCACAAAATATTTCCGATCAAATCATCCAATTTGAAAAACATGTGTAATCAGCCTATAACTTGGTTATAGAAATCGCGAATACAACCCGACCATAAAAAGATAACACTAAGTTATTAGTATCATTTATCCCACTAGTGCATACAAGAGATGTACGAGTACTCTTTAAAAAGGGTTGCATAGATTTGAGGTTTGTAAAAGGATCTTTTATATGTTTTATAATTCTAGTTTTAAAAAGATATGATATCATGGTTATTACATGCATATAATAAACCACGGTACCAATTTTCAAAAGAAAATCACTTTAAAAGGTTCTATATAAAAAGCTAGTTTTTATATAATTTAACGTGATTCAATTTTAATATCCGGTATTAAGTTTGAATGCATTTGAACCTTTCATATATTTAATAAAACTTTCTTTTATTACTTATATATTTGGAGTATGTATAAGTTATAAAAATGACAATTTTAAAACCTATATTTGAGTATTTTAAATTTTGATGTTATTAATGTTTTATAAAACTGAATTTTATTTTAAACAAATAACTTGTTACATCTTATGTCCACATTATAAATTTTGAAAACCAAACTCCATGTGATGTTTATTTTGTCTAAAAATTACTTTAGCATTTGAAAAAAACTAATTTATCAACCACACATAATAATTGCATAAAATAAACAACATAAACATGCATAAAATTATATGTGCATAAACATAACCAACTAATGACATTTTTTGTAAGCCAACACAAAAAATGGCAAGTCCATTCCTAAAAGGACATTTTAAGGGACCAAAAATCTTCTTGTAATGTTGTTGTAGAAGCTCTCACTTGATAAAATACTCATTACTTGCAAAAAGTTGAAAAAGCTTCTTGAAGGTAATAATTCAGCAACATGCAACACTTTTCAGAAAAGGTTGCAGAAAGTGTTGCATTAGGTCAACAGCCCTTAAAGAAATGGCCATTTCTAACAGCTTTAATGACACTTTTCAGAAACTGTCATTATCTTCCAACACATATATTAACCTTGAACATTGCCTTCTTATCTTCAAAAAATGGCTCCAACTTCATTTTTTGTTACATTTTTTTACAAATAAATTATTTCTAAAAACTAATCTATTACTTTACAAAAATAAACCAAAAAAACTAACCTATTTAATTATTACATACCATATGAATAAACAAATTATTACAACCATTTTATAACAAAAATAACAATCACAACAACACAATGGTCATTGGCTAGTTTATGCACATCATACATATCAATATACACATTAAACAACCTTTTTTTTATATAAGACAACTTTAAAATGACAAAAGATGCATTAAAACTTTTGTCGCATAAAATAACAATTATATAGTTGTCATAGAAAATATGTATGAACTTGTTTTTATACAAAACCAAGTTATACATATTATCCAAAAACTAAGATTTTCAAAAATCAAAAAATCTAACCAAACTTGCAAGGTGGCTCTGATACCAATTGTTGGGTTTTTAATCAAAAACTAGTTTCAAAAACATGATTTTTTAGCAACGGAATACTTGATCAATTTTTAATAACATAATAAAGTTAAACCCACCAAGGATCATCTTGCAAGTTATAGAAAGATTAAACACTAAACAAAGAAGAAGATGAAGAAATAACAACCTTTGTAGTTCTTTGGATCCTCTTAGGAGGCTTGGAAGTTGATGAAGAATGATGAACTTTTGAGACACCAACAAGTTGTCAATTTGATGTAGATGCCAGTCTAAAACTCTTAACTCTTAAGCTTGAAGTTCATAACCAAAGTATGAACTTTAAGAGAGTGTAAAATGCAAGTAAACTCTAAGTATTCTACCAAAACTAAAGAAAGTGAGTTGGAGAGTGTAAGTTTCGGCCATTGTATCCAAGTGAGAAGAGAATGAGTGCAAGCCTCATTTCTTATATGAAAAAGGTGATTCTTTGGACCATAAGTCCTTAATACCTTAAGAACCCATGCACCTAAAGCCTAAGTGTTCCCCATGCTTAACACTTTTGATTAAACAACCAAAAATACCATACTCCTTTATCCTATCTCTATTTTTGACTATGCATCAAAAAGAAGAGAAATTGTTTAAATTTTATAAACTCTAAGTTTATAAAACATAAACTTTGTCTTTAGGTGAAAGACGAGAGGATTCAACTAGTCCAAAAGGTTGTACATGACTTATTAATTCTGCAACGTCCCGAAAATAAGGCCATAAAACTTTTCATTTAAAACAACAAACCATATCACTGTTATAAAACCAAAGTTATCAAAATGTATCAATATGTCATCAATATCAAAGTAAGTCACAAAATGCGGAATCAAGTGGTGTGTTCTCTACAATCATCCCAAGCTCTTCCATTTGGAACCAAAAGTACCTAAAACATAAACTGAAACTGTAAGCATAATGCTTAGTGAGTTCCCTAAAATACTACATCTCATACATAATAAACACATAATGTGCCCCGCTCGGTATACAAATATGTCAGTCATCGGGCCCTGCCTGGTACACATATAAGGCATATAAACATATAAACACAATACACATGCAATAATCACAAAGATACATAGCATACATAATGGTCATCGGGCCCCACCCAGTAAGCATACGAGTACATAACACAAACAAGAGTCCTACAGAAATCTAGCAACCTAACATAACATAACCATGGGTTGACGGTGCCTTCGACCTGCTAAACACAGTGAGGAAACTCACCTCGAATTGCTGAATCACTCTGATAAATCTCTGGTTACTGGTCCGACAAATCTTCGAGTTATCAATACCAATAACATCCAATTAATAATTGGATTCCAATCCATAACCATTAGTCTAAATTAGGTTAAAGGACCATTTTACCCCTTACCTAGCTTGGTCCAAAACTAAGGCCCAAACCTACCATCCAAAAGGCCTAAATCCAAATTAATCACCCAGGGCCCAATCATGGCCCGATTTTCCAAATTGGGCCCAAATCCCTTTGTGGGCCTTCACCAAGCGAACATAGATTAAACATCAGCTCAAAAACATGACGGCCCAACAAGTCCCTAAACATCCAATTCCAAACATGGCCCAAACCAAAGGCCCAAGAGTCCAAATCCCAACCTGTTGAGTATGTGAGGCGTACTCAGCTCGTACGTATAGCGTACTGGCTTTAGGGCTTGTACGCTAATCGTACCTGCTTGTACACTCATCATACTCCCCTATTTGGTTAACTTCTATTTTCTAGCTCTAAACCGATTAAGACTTCAACCTAAACTCAGATCTGACTTCTTAAGATGGTTTATCATGTAAAGTTGCCAACTTTACATACATGCATGACTTAATGAGACTTTAGTGCTCAAAAGAGCTTAATAAATGACTTAATACATGCATGAGACTTTTAACACCATAAAGTTTGCACCTTTAAGATTAAGGAACCCTCCAAACATCCAAATCTACAAGATTTAGCTTCTAAAATGGTCTTAACTCATCAAGACCAACCAAAAGGGACCGAAAAGGACCATAACAATCTAAAGAGTAGATCAAAGCAAAGAGTAGACAAGGTATGAACTTTTTACCTCAAAAGTCACCAAAAGATGGAGCTAAATCTGGATCTTTAAGCTTCCCTCCAATGAATGAGTCTTCCAACTTCGTCTTTTATCACTTCAAGGAGCACAAACCACCAAAAATCAAGAATAATGCTCAAGAACACTTAAAGATGCTATTAGGGTTCGAGATTAGGGTTTTAGCATAATGGAGGTTGATAAAGAGGTCAATTCTTGGGAATTAAGGTGAACATATAGGGTGCAACACCCCAAAACTAGGGTTTCATTAAACCCCTTGTACGACCTGCGTAAACCTCGTACACCCAACGTACGAGGCTCGAACCCACGGTCAACTTTTGCATTAGTACGCTAAGCGTAACATGTGGTATACGTCCCGCATACTAGCTTCTCAGCTAGTATGCTAAGCGTACTCTATGGTACGCCCTACATACTAACCCCAACGACCTAAATGCAATATTTTAATTATGAAGGGCTAAAAGGAAACATATCCATTTCAATTGTTACAATTCTCCCCCACTTGAATCAGACTTCATCCTCGAAGTCTGATGCCCCAAATAACTTCGGATAATGCTCCCTCATCTCCTTTTCTGACTCCCAAGTCCACTCTGAACCCTTGTGGTGCTGCCAATGAACTTTACTAACTCAACAACTTTGTTCCTCAATGTTTCGTCTTCTGATCAAGAATCTCCACCGGCCTCTCAATATAATCTAGGCGGTCATCCACCTGAATATCCTCCAATGGCGGCACCACTGCAGAATCATCCACTAAGCACTTCCGCAGCTGAAAGACATGGAACGTGCTATGAATATGACTGAACTCATCTAGAAGGTCCAAGCGATATGCAACCCGGCTCACCCAATCCAAAACCCTGAAAGGACCAATATACATGGGCCCAACTTGCCCCTCTTCCTGAATCGGATGACACCTTTCCAAGGTGACACCTTCAGGAGAACCATATCCCCCACCTGGAACTCTAAGTTTGACTAGTGTCTGTCGGCATAACTCTTCTGCCAACTCTAGGCTGTCTAGAGCCTACTCCAAACTTGATGAATCAGCTCAATGGTCTTGAGTACCACCTCGGTACTCCTCATAACTCACTAACCGACCTCACCCCAACAAATTGGGGTCCTACATTTCCTCCCGTAGAGCATCTCGAAAGGAGGTCGATCAATGCCGGCGTAGTAACTGTTGTTATACGACAATTCTGCTAACGGAAGATATGTATCCCAACTCCCACCAAAGTCCAAAACACACGCCCGCAGCATATCCTACGGGGTCTGAATGGTTCACTCGCTCTAATCATCAGTCTGCGGATGGAATGTTGTGCTGGAATGAAGATGAGTACCCAACTCGTCATAAAATCACTTCCAAAAACCTGGAAGTAAACCGGACATCTCTGTCAGAAACCGCCGAAACCGGCACCCCATGATGTGCCACAACCTCCCTGATATAAATCTCAACCAATTTCTTTGTAGAAATACTCTCCTGAATCAGAATGAAATGTACGCTCTTGGTCAACCAATCCATAATGAACTAGATCGAATCCACTCCACGTGCAGTCCGGGGTTAACTTTGTGATGAAATCCATAGTACTATAATACCATTTCCATACGGGAATCTACAACGGTTGCATCTTTCCGTGAGGTCGGTGGTGCTCGGCCTTGACTTTCCTACAAGTCAAGCACCGCTCCACATACCAAGCCACATCCCGCTTCATGCAGGGCCACCAATAATCAGGACGAAGATCCATATACATCTCCGTTTCCCTGGGATGAATGGAGAACCTAGACTTGTGTGCCTCCTCCATCAGAACCTGACGCACATTGCCCTAATACGGAGCCCAACCCCATCGATGCAGAGTCAACAACCCACGACTATCATAATCGAAGGAAGCTGCCTGAACCACAATACGCTCACTCTTCCGGTGCTCCTCCTTTATAAACTCGACCTGAGCCTCACGAACCTGCTCCAATAGTGGAGTAATCACGATCATCCTCAACACATATATCTATGTTCATATCCATGACCGCCTTGCGGCTGAGAGCATCGGCCACCACATTGACCTTCCCCGGGTGATAAAGAGTCTCACAATTGGAATCCTTCACCACATCCAACCACCGACGCTGCCTCATATTCAGATTTGGTTGATCCATCAGATACCTCAGGCTCTTGTGATTCGTGTAAATGGTATAACGGACCCCATAGAGGTAATGCCGAAAAATCTTGAGGGAAAAAACCACATCCCCCAGCTCCAAATCGTGCGTCGGATAATTCGCCTCATGAGGCTTCAGCTGCCTCGAAGCATAAGCGATCACGTGAACCCTCTACCTCAACACTGCCCCTAATCCCATGATCAACGCATTACAATAGACCATAAAATCCTCAACACATTTGGTAGGGTCAGAATCGAAGCCTCAGACAACCGCTGTCTCAAGGTCTCAAAATTTGCCTGCTGCTCAGGCCCCCAACGAAATGTAACTATCTTCTTTGTCAACCGAGTCAAAGGAACACCTATCTTAGAGAAATCCTGGATAAATCTCCGATAATAACCCACGAGACCCATAAAACTATGAATCTCAGATGGAGACCTCGGAACCTCCCACTACATCACGGCCTCGAATTTTTCCGGATCGATCAAAATACCATTTTGGTTGACAAAGTGCCCTAGAAACTGCACCTCGCGCAACAATAACTCACACTTGGAGAACTTTGCGAAAAGTCTCTCCCACTTCAAAGTCTCCAACACTTCCCTCAAGTGCTCCTTGTGTTGCTTCTGAGTCTTGGAATAAATCAAGATATCATCGATAAACACAATCATAGACTAATCCAGCATCGGCCTACAGATACGGTTCATGAGATCCATGAACGCGGCTGGAGCATTGGTAAGCCCAAAAGGCATCACCAAGAACTCATAATGACCATAACGAGTCCAGAAGGTTGTCTTATGCACATTCTCATCCCTAACCCTCATCTGATGATAACCTGATCACAAATCAATCTTGTAAAACCAAGATGCATCCTGAAGTTGGTCGAAAAGATCATCAATCCTCGGGAGTGGATAACGGTTCTTCACCGCTACCTTATTTAGCTCTGGTAGTCAATGCACATACAATGAGACGTATCCTTCTTCTTCACAAATAGAATTGATTCTCCCCATGGCGAAATGCTCGACCGAATGAATCCCTTGTCTAACAGCTCTTGCAGTTGTGTAGACAACTCTTGCATCTCGAAGGAACCAACCGATACAGTGCTTTGGCTATCGGAGCCACACCTGAAACCAATTTAATCATGAACTCAACCTGCCTCTCCGGAGGCACACTATGCAAATCTTCTGGAAACACGTCCGAATAATCTTGCACAATCAGCACATCATCCAAGGTCGCCTTACCCTTATCCCGGGTATCCATAACATAGGCGTCAAATCATGAGCAACCCTGCTGAATATAGCGTGTGGCCCTCATTGCTGAACACAATAACGACCCACTCTAAGCTCTCTCCTCCTGAACCACTAACTCTCCTCCACTTGGGGTTCAAACCCGACCTAACTGTTGTTCACAGTCAATCACCGCCCCATTAGGGCTCAACCAATCCATGCCCACGATAACCTTGTTCCCACGCAAAGGAATGGGAACCAAATCTACCAAATACTGCTCACTAAACAACTGGAGAGTACAATCCTGATGAACCCTCGCCACCCGGACAGACCAATCATCTGCATTCTCGACATTTAACGGACAATCTAGCTCCCCCGGAGCTCCGACAAACCTCTTGCTAAGTGCAAGCGACACAAAGGATTGGGTAGCCCCCGAATCAAACAATACCAATGCATAAATATCATTCATAAGGGACGACCCTAAAATAAAACACATAAATATAAGCAAAAAATTTAATATAAATAAAGAGATAAGGATAAGATACATACTCGTCACCATATCAGGTGTCGTGCGAGCCTCCTTGGATATCAACTAAAAAACCCTGCTCTTCACCATTGGTGCATCCACCCAGCCCTGGCGGCTGTCAGTAATCCAAAGAGTTAGAGGAGTGGGTGTTGACACTGGTCTTGCTGCAACCAAACTCAAACAATGGGCCTTCTTGTGGCCCCTCTGATTGCAATGAAAGCAAATTAAATCTGATATCGGAGTGGTGGTGGTAGTAGCAGTGAAATCCCTGCTAATGCGACCCGTCCGGCAGCAACTGAAGCAGCCTGAGCCACCCACCCTGTACATTCCCTCGTGCACCTTGCCGCACTTGCCACAACAGCTCCGCCCTAATGGCCTCTCCCTGGAATCAAATACCTTGGGCCTCTTGCCCAAACCCTCAACACTTGGCATATAATCTGGCTTCCTCTTCTTCTTCATCTACAGATCAATCTCTCTCTCTCTCTAGCCCTCGCTATCATATCCTCCAACGTCCTGCAGCTGGATCGGCTCACAAACTGTTGAATATCGCTCCTCAACATCTCGTGATACCTCGCTTTCTTCATTTCCTCATCAGCCACATACTGCGAAACCAAAAGTACCCTCTTCCGAAACATCACGATGATCTCAGCTACCGTCTTAGTAGTCTGGCGGAGATCATGAAACTCGCGCGCCAACTAATGCATCTCAATCACTGGTGCAAACTCATCCCTGATCATAAAATCATCCCAGGTCATCGAATCAACAACTCATCACCAACTACGCGTCCGACCTCCTCTCACCAATCCCGTGCCCTGATCTTTAGAAGACAGGAGGCAAGTCTGACCTTTGCCCCTCGGGGCAACTGCTGGTGTGAAAGGCGTTAGCAACATCCGCTACCCACCTCCTGCTCGTTATCGGGTCCTTTGCCCCGTGATAGTCTGGAGCTCCACATGCTTGGAACTCCTTGAAGGTCAAAGAACGCGCCCCAACCAAGGTCACCATCTCAGAACGAAAGGCACTCAACCGTTCATCCAAAATCTCCAGAATGCCCTCCTTGATCATACTAAAGATCACAGGAGTCTGCTCAAGAATGCAACACATAATCTCAGACGAAATGAACCCCCTCGTCTGATCTTCCAACTGCCCGGCCCCAGAACCTGAGCCCGAGCCCTCTCCAGCACCAAAACTGCCAACAAGTCTGTCTCGCAATGTCACCATACTAAAAATAGACCATATAAACTATCAAAATACACATCAAAATATCTCGAGGGACCACAACTCTACAAGCTCCCCGGTTTCATCACGGTTTTCACTTATTTGACCGCTAACTCATACATATAGTTTTAAATGTTTTAAAAATTCAACAAATTTAACGAACCGGGTACTCGCTAGATGAACCGATACCCATCGGTTTCTGTTTCGATTCCAAATAATTAAAACGGATATCCACCTACACTCATACCTAAGTAGTGAGGTATAGAGACCGAATAACAAAATTTTAAATTGAAATTGAACTAAAATCAATTTGTCAAAAAAACTGGACTCTTAAACTTTCATTTATGGGCTTACTTTAGTCTCAATAAAACAACAACACGAATACTTTATTGGGCCTAAACTCGGACACTGACTCACTGAGCATCACATTTTCCTAAACTGTATCCCCCAAAATAACATATCGATGATTGCGTAAAACCCTTAAATTTAATCATGTTTGTCCTCCGCAAAACCCTAAAACCATCGTCTGTCTTCACCACAATCCACCGATTCATAGCCACCGTTAATCTCCCTGAACCACGGAGCTCCGCTGCGTACGACGACCTAATCGCCAGTGCCGGTCACAAACGAGACTTCGCCACCGTTCACCACCTCCTTAATCAACGTTATGCGAAAGGTTTCCTCACCACCAACAACACATTCAAGTTCATTTCAACGGACATCTCTGTTCTCAATGAGCTCTTAAAAACCTTATCAGCTCTCAACGAAGGACACTGCCGCAAGAGCGCGTATGATTCACTCATCTCATGGCTCTGCAAGGTGAAGCTCACCGAAGCGGCTCTGCGAGTGGCGGACGCGGCGATCCATGGAAAATACGGCGCCGATGCTTCCAGTTTTCACCCAATCCTCAGCCTCCTCACACGGAAGAAGAATTTCGACGAAGCGTGGCGCGTGATCGAGTTCATGAGAGCGAATGGCATTTCTCGTGATATTACATCTTACAACTTTTTTCTAACGTCATACTCAATCACCGGAAATCTGAAATCTTGCGCCGATGTTCTGAAAAAAATGGGAGAAGAAGGACTGAAGGCGGACGGTAGGACGTACGATGCGCTGGTGCTCGGCGCGTGTAAGGCGGGGAAGATGGATGGGGCGATGGCTATTCTGCGGAGGATGTTGGATGATGGAATTGAGGCTATGTACGCCACCTATGCGCATGTTATCGGAAACCTGGTGAGGTTAGGCTATTGTGCGCAGGCGGTGGAGTTTGTAATGAGTTACGCAGGTAAGAACCCAAAACTGGACTCGCATAATTTTGGGTTATTGGCCACTCGTTTGATAGCAGTTGAAAAAGTGAATGAAGCCAAGTATGTGTTAGAGGAAATGGTAAAAAGGGATATACAATTTGGTGAAAAGTTGCAAAAATTTTATAACGAGAATGTTAAAGTTTAAACTAAATTTGGCACTATGGGTGTTTGACAATTGACATAGAGTATGATTATATTGGATACAATACATAAAAACATGTTTGGCATTAATTTTTCATACTTGTATATGTATTTATTTTTGTATTGATAACTAGATACATACTTAAAAAGATGTGTAAAATAGTGTCAAAATGAAGAAATGAAGAGACTTTTTAGTTCTGATAAAGGGAAAATACCGTAAATAGTCAAAAAATGGGGGGTGTTTTCAAAAAATAAACATAAAAATGGATTTTTCCGGATATAGACAATGTATAAAAATAGCAAAATCATAAATAAATCAATGTATAAAAATAAAAATAAAAAACATTAAAGATCCATTCGGCGGAGCTACCTCCGAGGAATGAACTCATTCCGCGGAGGTAGCTCCGATGAATGGATCTTTAGTGTTTTTTTTTTCTTCGGGGTTTATATTCATTTCCCAAACTAATTATTTTTAAGAAAAGATTATCAAACTATTATAATCTTTACTTGAAAATAATTAATTGGGGAATTAATATAAACCCCGAAGAATCGATGTGGAAAAAAAAAAAAAAAAAAAACCTCAAGATCCATTCTGCGGAGATGACGTCGTGGTATGTATGTCTATAGCTGGAAAAGTCCATTTTTATGTCTATTTTTTGAAAACACCCCCAATTTTTTTTTGACTATTTACGGTATTTTCCCTCTGATAAATCATTAAAAAAATACTAAAATTATGAGTGAAACAAGTTTTATGGTTTGGACATGGAAATGGTCAGCAAAGAAAAAGAGAGATAATGGATGGTCAAATAAGCGAAAAGACTATTAAAACCAATGGGATTGGCAGTTAGGCACCTTAGGCATCTATGTGATAGAAATTTAGTCGAGGCATTTGTAATTCCTATGTATTAGTCATAGGGTTGCATGTGAAATTGTACAAAATGCAAATATGCTAGAATCAAGAAGGATGGTGTGGAAAATGGTGTCGATAAGATAGCTTTAAGATGGTATCAACTTTCTTTGCATTCGGATAGGGGTGTAATCGAATCGAGTCGAGTCGAGTCGAATCGATTATTGCTAAACTTGAAGACCGGCTTTTCTAAATACGTTGTATTTTACGTATATCCAAAATAAAAAGAAGCATTCTTCAATGCAATATAACATGACCCATTCAACCTTCAAAAACTTTTTAAAGAGTAGCAAAAGAGTAGAAAAAAACAAATTGTAGACACAAAGCACAAATTAAGCACTAAATCAGTCTCTTATAACTATTAAAATAGTAACAATTAACAAAAAATTACAACACAAATAACCTAAAAAAAGCAAAAAAAGAAAACAACAAATTAACCTAAACAGCACCAACAAAACAACAGAAGCAAAAAAAAAACAACATTAGAAAAACAACAATACAAATGTTGTTTTGTTTATTGTTATTAGGGGTGAGCAAAAACCGCACCGCAACTAAAAATAACCGCAAAAACCGCAACCGAAAAACCGCAACCGCAACGAAAACCGATGGTGAGGTTTTATGTTTTTCAAAAACCGTAAATTTGCAGTGCGGTACGGTTATTAATTTTCAAAAACCGCAAAAAAACCGCACCGCACCGCATATCCTATAATATTATATACATTTTTTTATTAATTATTAAAATAACAAATATTAAAAAAATAAAATAAAATAAAAATTAAAACTTAAGTCTTTGAGTTGTGAGTTGTGAGCGGGAGTTTGCAAAAAAAAAAAATAATAAAAAAAATCCATCGTATTGCCCTAGCTTTCGGCCCTCCCTTACGTATTCACGCATCTCCTCCTTCGGCTATTACAAACCTCGACTCTGGCTGGTACATCTCTGTTAACTTGTTAAGTGTAAGTTTCTAATTCAAATGATTGTGCATGTTAAGTTTTCTATGATTCTATTGATGTATAACTATGCAATTACAGATCATGTATGTTTTTTTAGCGATGTATAATTTTGTATTCTTTATGTTAAGTTGTCAACCACTTTTGTTGTTTATTTGCTATGTGGCAGTTTAGTAGGTCTAGGTTTTAGGTGGTGGCACTACTAACTATTGAAGCAAAAAGTCGTTAGTTAGTGGATTTAAACAACCTTTTTGCATATAGTACTCATATAGACAAAGATAGATATACACATAAACATCTATTTATAAATTATACATCTTGAGTTTGAATCGAATAAATTAATACAGATCTTTGATTTGCATTATATAAAAATGTGAAGTGATGAAATGGATAAATATCATTATGGAAAGGAAAACTGGAACAGTAATGGGGAAGTATTTAGCCACCATATTTGCACTGCTAATCTATACTCTTTAATTCTATGCCTAATCAGTTTTACTTTTTTTTCACATTCAAAAAACTTTCTAAAACTAAATCTAACAACACTTTGTAGTCTACTGATGTTTATGTTGTATTTCTTTGTTTAGCTTGATAGTCAATGGCTACTAATGAAGGGATAATTAATCTTGATGATCAAAATGAAAATGAAGATAACATTGAAGATGAAAAGAAGTCAACGGGCAGGTTAAAATCCATTGTTTGGGAACATTTTCCAAAGGTCGAAGGTGCTACAAGTACACAATGCAAGCATTGTAAGAAGGTATTAAGTTGTCGTGGTAGATAGAATGGTACTTCCTCGTTACTCAATCATCTTCACAATACATGTAAGACCTCACCACTTTATAAAAAACCTGATTTGAAGAAACAAACAACTTTAAGCTTTAAGCCAAAAGGTACGGAGGCAAGTGGATCTTTGGCTAAGCATTCCTTTAGCCAAGAGAGGTGTAGATTAGCCC
Source organism: Lactuca sativa (assembly GCF_002870075.4). Lineage (NCBI taxonomy): Eukaryota > Viridiplantae > Streptophyta > Magnoliopsida > Asterales > Asteraceae > Lactuca > Lactuca sativa. The sequence continues at coordinate 84,761,590 of NC_056631.2, read as the reverse complement.
TTGCCAAAATGTGCATTAAAGATAATCGACCTTTTAGTATTGTTGATGACGAGGGTTTTAGGGAGTTTGTGTGGGAATTGAATCCTCAGTTTAAGATCATATCCAGATGGACTGTTGCTCGAGATTGTTTATCAATTTATGAACAAGAGGTGGAAAAAATTAAAGATATGTTGCATGGCCAAACAGTGTGTCTAACTACAGATACTTGGACATCTGTTCAAAACATCAATTATATGTGCCTTACGGCACATTGGATCGATGATGACTGGGTTTTACAAAAGAAGATCCTAAATTTTTGCCCTATAGAAAATCATAGGGGTGACACCATTGGGAGCCTTGTTTATGATTGTATACAAAAGTGGGGGATTGAGATTGTGTTTACTATCACAGTGGATAACGCTTCTTCAAACGATGGGGCAATAAGATATTCGAAGAGGATGTTGAAGGGACCAAATGATATATTAGATTGTAAATATTTGCACCTACGTTGTTGTGCACATATCATCAATCTTGTTGTTAGAGATGGTTTGGAAGAGCAATTCGATTCTGTTACTAGAATTCGAAACGCAGTGACATACGTGCGATCGTCACCAGCTCGATATAAAACATTTGAAGATTGTATTGCTCGGGTTGAAATAAAGTGCAAACAAAAGCCCTCTCTTGATGTTGATACACGATGGAATTCAACATACTTAATGTTGGAAACAGCAATAAAATATGAAAATGCATTTGAAAGGTATGTTTCTTTGTTATAAACTTGTGTTATGTTTTCCTTTAAATAATAAAACTAATATTGTGGGGTTGTTTTATTTTCTGAATAGGCTTTACACGATAGATCCTTCTTATGGAGCTTATTTTCGCACTGAAGCGGATACCGATTTGGAAGGGTGCACAAGAAAAAGGAAAAGAAAGCCTAAAGTAGTTGGTGCTCCGAGTGGTGTTGATTGGGAGGCAGCCAGGTACGATTAACTTTCTTAGTTGACACTTTATATTTATTATTTATCATATGAATACTTACATATTGTTATTAAATTAGGAATTTGATCGAGTACTTGAAAATATTTTTTGATGTTACAATCAAGATATCTGGTTCAAAGTATGTAACATCTAATATTTTTTTTTTCTGAGCTTGTGAAAATGCAAGCGACAATCACAAGGATGTGCTTATGTCAAGATGAACAAAAGAAAAAGATGGCAACGTCGATGAAAGCCAAGTATGATAAATACTGGGACAATGTGGATAATATGAATTATCTATTGCATGTTGCGGTTGTTTTGGATCCGCGCAACAAGCTTCGATACGTCAATTATTGCATTGAAATGATATATGGTAAGAACTCTGAGAAAGGCAAAGAGATATCGGGGAAGGTAAAGCAGACTCTTGAAGATTTGTTTAACCATTATAAGAGTAAAGCAGAAAAAACCAATGTACAAAACACACAAGATGGTGTTTTTATTGATAAGTCAAGTAGTGTTGGTGAGATGGATGTTGATTTGGAGCTTGAGTTTGACAAACATGACGATGAGGGTCAAGATACTAAGAGTGAGGTGGAGATCTATTTAGCAGATGGAAGGGAAAAAAGGGACCAAACATCTGATCTTTTGGGTTGGTGGAAATCAAATTCAGTCAAATTCCTGATACTGTCTAAAGTAGCTAAGCATGTTTTGGCAATGCCAATCTCTACTATAGCATCAGAGTCGGCATTTAGTACTGGTGGGAGAGTTATCGATAAGTATAGGAGTTCACTTAACACTGACACCGCAAAAGCTTTAATATGTGTACAAGATTGGATACGATCTTCATCGGTGGATCTTGAGCTCGGTTGTAATATGTCGAGTAAAGACATAGATGAATTGAATGAGAAGATGGCAGGTATAAAACTTAATAAACTCTTTTTCATATTTTTGGACTATATTTTCACATACATATTATGATACTAATATTATCATGTTTTTTATGTAGAAATGCTTTTAAAGGGTAAAAATTCATCCGATGACGGTCCACAAAAAGTGTGATGGAATTGCTTAGTTACCATGTAACTTACATGTTATATCTTTTCTTATATTCTCTTATGTTTTAATGGTTTTTTTTTTCTAATTTTTGAGTAAGTAATGATTTTGGATATTTACTAGTAGTGTATGCAGCGGAAAGAGTTTCAATGTCAGGTTTCATGGATGAAAGAAGGATAAAATTCTAGAAGACAAAATTGTTGGTTTTTTGTTATGTTTAACTTAAAATGTTGAAATTTGACAATTTTAAGATATTTATTGTTAATTACTAACGATTTGACGTTTTTAAGATATTAGTTGTTTTTTATTTAAGTTCATTTTCATATACCTTATGTTTTTTTTATTATTACAAGTAACGTGTTTGAACTTTTAAACCGTTTAAAAAAGTCTTAATTGTTCGAACGAGTTATGCAAAATCATAAATGGTTAAATGCGGTTAAAAACCACATAAAAAAACCGCACCAAATCAATGCGGTTAATAACCGAACCACAAAAAAAAAAAACCCGCGCCCGCAAAAATAACCGCATAACCGCACCACAAAAATAACCGCACCAATGGGTTTTGAAAATGGATTAACCGCATTTACGGTTTGCGGTGAGGTTTTAGTCAATAACCGCACCGAACCGCACCGCGCTCACCCCTAATTGTTATACTTGTGCTATATATTCAGTTTACATGTGATCCATAAACTTAATCATACAATCTGACATGTTTCGTCACCTCGGTCGGGGTTGTGACACACCAAGACCATACAAATGATACTGAGTGTTCTTCAAAAGGACGACAATGACTTTTATTTTTAAGAAAATGTCTCATATATATGTTTTATAATTATAGTTATAAAAAAAACGTTGTCTTATGAATATTGAATGCATCCATAAATTTATGTACCCTTTTGTAAAATTCATATAAGTTTTTATGAGGTTCTTTAGGTACTAAATAAAATTTCAGTTTATTTACTATTAGCCGCGATCAATTATAAACCAAAATCCGATATTTTAAAGTGTAGTCATAGAATAGAGCGGTTTTAAGAACAGATAATAGTTTTAATAAAACTTCATTTTATACTTAAGATGTGGAGTTTTAGATGAGTTTTAAAATTACAATTTTAAAACTCCTTTTAACAATAAAAAACTTATGACTTCATTAATTCGTATAATAAACTCATTTTATTTTATAAACGCAATTTTATACATCTTATGATAAAAGTCATTTGATAAACCAAAACTTAGGTGATAATACTTATATTTCAAATCTTATTTGACATGCATAAAACATAATATCAACATGTTACGTTATGTTTAAAACGCGAATATCATATATTAAGTTTTGACGTAAAAATAATTATTAGTTTTATTATTTTCTTTGCACTCGGGTAGGGGTGTAGACAATGGCGGATCCAGAGAAAATATTAATCGGGGTCCATAATGATAAAAATATTGAAAATAGGAAAAATAAAAAAAAAAATTGAAATTTGAGGTCTTGTTAAAGCTTTTTTGAGCAAAAGCAATGGTGTCTAAAATTTTTAAGTGTGGTGTCAAGCATAATTCTATAAAAAAAATTCTATTAAAAATTAGGTTGGGATTCACCATCAAGTGGGGCCATGCACCCCGCTTGTTACCGGGTGTAAACGAGTCGAGTCAAACTCTGTACTGCCAAACTCAAAGCTCAACTTTCCTAAAATACATTGTATATTTACATACATCCAAAATAAAAAGAAACATTCTTCAATGCAATATATAACAAGATCCATTCAACCTTCGACAACTTTTTCAAACAGCAACAAAAAAACAAATTGTAGACACAAAGCACAAATTAAACACTAAAATAGTCTCATGTGCCTATTAAAATAGTAATAATTAACAAAAAAAAATTACAACACAAATAACCTAAAAAAAACAACAAATTAACCTAAAACAGCACCAACAAAACAACAATAGCAAATTTTAATCTATTTGTTTATAAATTTTAATGAACTTATGATATATATATATATATATATATATATATATATATATATATATATATATATATATATATATATATATGGGTAAGATCCGTTTAGAACTTATAGTTTCCTGAGAACCTAAGAACTAAAGACGGAAAGTTAGGTCAAAATTAATTCATTAAGGGCATGATCGTCATTTAGAATCACAGTTAATCTTTTAATTTTTCTATTATTGGAAATATTAATAAAAATGTCAAAAAAATAACATAATAAATCAAAATTTTAGATTTTCTTTTATAAAAACAAAAATTTTCGAATTTTTAAAAATTGTAGAATTTTAATTTTTTTTGGAAAATGTGAATTTTTTTTTTGAAATGGAAATAAAAAAAACAACAACAAATTTTTTTAAAAAACAGTAAATCTTTAAAAATTTATAACTTGTTTTTAAAAAAATGAAATATTAAAAAAAATATGATTTTTTAACCCAAAAAAAACATTTCAGGTGCATATATACATATTTTTTCAAGTGTATATGCATATATATCATGTAAGATTCACATATAATTATATCATGTAAAATTCACATGTGATTATATAGTGTCATATTCACATGTAATTATATCATTTAAAATTCAAATGTGAAATTCACAAAAAAAAATTAAAAATAATTAACGAAGAACACTCATACAAAATGTATGTCATGTAGACGTAATTCATATGTAATTAACTTGTGATTTACATGTGAATTACATATAATTCATAGCTGATTCACGTGTGATTTACATGTAATTAATATATGATTAACCTGTGATTTACATGTGAATCACATGTTATGCATATGTGATTCATGTGTGATTTACATGTTAATTACATGTAATTCATATTTGAATTATATGTAATTGATATGTGATTCACTTGTTAATAAAAACTCTTAAATTTAATCATTAAAAATTCGATCTGAATAATAACATAGATTAGTGATAGAAATGGAGCAAAACAGAAGCAACAACTGTTTTAATCCTCCTAATTTTAATTTTAGTTTCTCTAAATAATGTAAAAAAATTCATCAAACAGTGATTTGTATGCAACAAATTGGGTCAAACTATGCGAAATATAACCTTAAAGCAGTAATTTATAGTTGCTTTCAGTAGGCAACTATATAAGCAATAAAAATTAAATTTTTTGATGCACGTGTAACGAGTAGAGACACCATGTTACGTGGTGTTTCATAGTAGCAAGACTCTTGGTATTCATAGGAGATTGTTGAATGACACTATTGGATGGGGGAATTCTAAGCACACCACACAATAAAGTCTGCACCATGATACAATATATGGGGGATACGTGACATCGAGCTAATGAAAAATGATGTTCGGTTAGTAAATCTGAGGAGTACAATTTTTTGACGATGTCGGTGTACCACCCACTTCCCTCGATTTTCCTTTCCCATTGCTTCCAATCCTAAAAGATGCCACCCTCTCAGATCTTCAATGTCCTCTTCGATTGAAAACTGACCATAGTGCGTCTACTACTACCCGTTCTCTGCTGCTTGTTGTGCTTTTTGACTCCGACTATTCCTCTTATCCAACCCAGAAAAGGTTATGATGTCGTGGGAGCTCTCGAACGCGAAGGGGACACCAACGTCTTCGCCTACCCTCTCTATATTTCTCTTTCCTTTTCATTTTTGATGATTTAGTTCTAGGGTGAAGAATAGAACCAAGCATGAATGATCGTGTGTTTTCTAGATTTGTTAAAGTGTGTTTCTTGGTTTTGATATAGTCTTGAATTGATTCCATTTTTGGAAGGAGGTGTTGATGGGGGGGGGGGGGGGGGGGGATGGGGAGAGTGAGAGAGAGAGAGAGAGGTGGGCCCATTTTATTTTTTAATTATCAAAATAAATAAGTAGTAGATTTAAAAAATATATAAGAAAAATGGAAAACAAATACCCCAAGGGTATTACAGTCATTTAAATATTCAGAGAGATTGAAAACACGACGAAACTAGCTTAAAATAACCATAAATCTAGAAAAGTCAAGGTATGGACAAAAACTCTAAAAAAATGTATACGATAGAGACCATTTTTGCAGTTTTATCTTATTTATAAATCCAACATTACATTTTTTACACCAAAAACGGAAAAAGTAATAAGTCCCATAAAAGTAAATATTAGTATACAAAACTGCAAGAATGGTCCCTATGATATGTCAAAACTATCATGTTTAGACCAAAAAAGTTTGGACTCGCATCATTGGTCCGATAGTTTGATTTTGTTGCGGGTTTGATCCAAAGTGTTTTATAATTTTTTTTAATGACGGATTTGCCATTGGTATTTTTTTCAATTAGTTTATTACAAAAATCAAAAAAGAAAAAGAAAAAAGAAAATACGTATCTTTCTTTCTCTCTCACTCTCTCTCTCTCTCTCTCTCTCTCTTCGTGATAATTTTTCTCCAAGCCATCTGATGAAGCCAACAACTACTGACGGAGGTGACAACTTAGGAACTCCACATCTGATCTAATTCCCACACCACCATCATCTATCTCTTGCTTCACGCATCACCATCTCAGATCTGTTTCGAAACTCTACTGTTGCCACCCTTCTCATTGGTCTCTTTTATGAACGTCAATGGTGACAAAGGGTTACGAAGGCAATGTTAGGGTTTGATTCCGGTGAAGAAAGAAAATTATGGATCCAAAAACGCAAAGTACGGAAGCAATGTGTTCGTTATAGGTTTAGAAAGACAATTCCGACGTCCAAAGAAGACGAATCGAGAATGGCGGAGTGCGACTCTGATGTACGTCAGCGAGAAGGGCAGAGGCGGCTCTAAGGTTTTTATAGATCTTAAACAATTTGAACTACTATATTGTAACGACCATAAAATTTCAACCAATTTGAACTTTTCAAAAACAACCCAGTTTCATTAAGTTATTACAAAAAGGTTTTCAATACAATTATTATCAGAGTCTTCACAGAACCACATCATAAAACATTAAACCACAACTGTAAGCCCGAAAGCTTAGCGAGATATCCCCAAAATACCAACCACATATACCATACACACATAAAATGCCATAACATAATAGACACAGAACAGCCATGCACTTTGGGTCTACTGGGTGACTGGTCCGCCGCACCGGCCTTCAGTCCACCTGGTCCACCCTCCGAGTCTAACCACATACATCGAGTCTACAGTGTGATTGGTCCGCCCGCATCGGGCCTTCAATCCACCTGGTCCACTCCCTGAGTCTACAGTATGACTGGTCCTCCCGTACTGGGCCTTCAGTCGGCTTGGTCCACTCTCCGAGCCTCGGCACGTCTGGTCCGCCCTCTTGGGGCCTACAGCCTATCCGGACCGCTCGCTGGGCCTTCGGGATAACCGGTCCGCCCTGGGTATGTTGGCCTACAGCACAAAGCAGGACCTGCCTCAACCCAGCCCCAGTCCAACAACCATGTGCACATAAACATTCAATCATATAGCAATTCACATCTAATCAAACGATCTAGCAGATCACATAGCATAGCATCATCCTCACCAGGATACCAACCTAACCAGGTCTCTAACATATACCATCCTAACTACCAGGATGCAACACAACAAGCAATAACATAACAGCGATACCCGGATCTCAATCCGATAAAGGGCCAGCCTTGGTGCCGTAGACCCTGTCGATATAGTGAGGATAACTCACCTCGCAACTGCCGACTGAACAGATAAACCCAAGCTGCTCCGACCACTGATACGATCTCCAACACTGGCCAACACCAAAACACCGAACTCAAAACAAAAGCCAACAATTACCAAAATGCCCCTGGAAATCAATTGGTCAACCCTTGGTCAAAGTCAAAGTCAAATTCAACCACCGACTGACTCTACTCGCCGAGTCAACCCAATGACTCGCCGAGTCCCCATGCACAGAACTTCCCCTGTCCGCGACTCAACTCGCCGAGTCACCCCGAGACTCGCCGAGTCCAACAACTCTGAGTCCTTTCACACTCGACTCACCGAGTCATCCCTTGACTCACCGATTCACAGCTCAACCAGAAGAAAGGTTAGTCAAACCGATGACTCGCCGAGTCCCCATGCACAGAACTTCCCCAGTCCGCGACTCAACTCGCCGAGTCACCCCGAGACTCGTCGAGTCCAACAACTCTGAGTCCTTTCACACTCAACTCACCGAGTCATCCCTTGACTCACCGATTCACAGCTCAACCAGAAGAAAGGTTAGGACCTCACGACCAGACTTGCCGAGTCCAAGAACAGACTCGCCGAGTGCAAGGCTATCTGCAACCAACTCGTCGAGTTCCAGCCTATCTTCAAGCAACTCGCCGAGTACACCCTTGTGACCCGCTGAGTACCCCTAGATCTGAAACCATACAGAGGCTTTCCAAGCCATGCAGAAGCTCTAAACCATAGATCTACTCTTCTACAAGCCATCCATCACGTAAAGTGGCAAACTTTACGTGGATCCAAAGAGATCTAGGCATTTTACACTCTAGGGCTAGGGTTTGGGACAAAAGAACTTCACCAACAACTCTTGAGCATAGACTTTATGGCTTTCTGGATCATTAACAACCTAGATCTGAGGTAGCAACCTCAGATCTTACACCAAACTTGAGATGGACCTCAATTATGCCCCAAAACCCCCCACAAATGATAGATCTAGATGCACAAAAGCTCAAACAGAAGCTTATTACCTCAAATGAAGGCTCCCACTGATGAATGAACCAATTCTCTGCAAAGCCCCTTGCTCCACTCTTCTTGCTCTTCAATTTCCTTCCAAGATTACCTCTTCCAAGGCTCTAATCTCTCACCAAGGAAGGCTCACACGAATTTAGGGTTTCTGGAACTCAAAGGGAAGGTAAAGAGGCTGGGGAAGAAGTGTTATGTTCTTTATATAGGGCTCATCCCCCGGAATTAGGGTTTTCTCCACTCAGCAACAACTCGCCGAGTCCACCCATGCTACTCGCCGAGTTGGTCACTTAACACGCGACCAGAGTCGCAACCCTACTCGCTGAGTCCACTCGTGGACTCGCCGAGTTGCCCTTTCACACTTACACTTTTATCCCTTCAACTCAACTTTTGATATTCCGGGATGTTACAATTCTCCCCCACTTAAATTAGGCTTCGTCCTTGAAGCCTGCGGCAACACATCTCCAGGACTACTCTCGCAATGCACCACCTGGCATTAACCAGACCAGGTTCCTCAAAACACAACCACCGAAACCCAAAACCCAATTTTCCTTCCCACGGTGTTCTGATCACCGCCTCAAGCTGGCCACCGTCCTCGTCCTCTAACAACCACACTTATCAACTTATCAACTTATCAACTGAGTATCACTCCATGATACTTCACTCGCTCCAAAACACAACAATCACTCGACTCATACGAGTTAGAAATAACCATGAACCACCGGAATTCCCGGTATGAGCCCAACTTTATCCATTCCATGCTGACAGGATGACACATCCTTCGGCCTCAGAACAACTCTCATGAGTTCTCCACCGCAATCTCATACCCATGCTGAACTGGCTCTAGCATCTTCGGGTTGGGAAAACCCGATACACTGACGACACCTCCAAACATTCCCCGGGATGAATTTCCACCACATACATAAATCCTTGATCAAAATCAAACTGGAAATCCAAGATTCCATCCCTGCATTCCATCCGAGCCTTTTGGATCTACACCCACGGAAATTCCTTCCGTGACCTCAGCAAACATCCAACCCGGATGTGATTCCATACCACAGCCGCAGACACACTGCTCATCAACCATGATTGGAACACCCCAATCATAACTCTGCACTACTGCTTTCACTTCCGTGAACTTACACTCCCTCTCGGAGCTACATTCCTTTCCCTTTCCTTACCAAGGAAATCCACTTGGCCGCCTTGTCACTATAACAAGTGCCACGGTGCTCACCCAATACTACACCATTCTCTTATAGCATAACCGCTATCCCATGCACCACACAATCTCTGGATCCACTTGCAAGGACTCTCAAGTTCATGCTCTACCTTCCACTCACCACGATCAATACCCGAGGCCAGACCTTCTGACACTAACACGTCGCGACATACTCAATCCATTTCCTCGTACCGATCTATAAACACATGCAGAGTCTTCAGCATGACTGGACCGCCTTACCAGGCCTTCAGCCAATCTGGTCCACTCTCAGAACCCTCAACAGGTCTGGACCGCCCTCCAGGGCCTTCAACCTGGTTGGACTGTTCTCCGAGCCTTCGGCCTGACTGGTACGCCTACCGGCCTTCAGTCTATCCGGACCGCTCAACTAGCATTCATCATTCCGAGTTATCCCTCCGGGAAACTCTCCCATGCATACTGTTCTAGCTCTATAGGGGTTCCGAACTCTATCTCCATCTTACATACTCAATCCCGGCCCGATCCCAGGCCTTCCACAATCAATCACCCTTGGTCTGTATCCCGCCCCGCATGCCTGCCACATACTCATACCAGCCTACGCTCTTGGCTGACAGAACCACTGCTGAATCCCAAGCAGCTAAACAACCTCTCATTCTCATCGATCTTCTGGAGAATTTTCCAATTCTCCCCCACTTAGAGCACTAACTATCAACCACCGGTCGCCATCACCGACCTCCCTTATCAACCCTACACATCACAATCCCTTACACGCGAACTGGTTCCCACTAGAACGCGCAACCCTCACAAAATCACATATCAACACGGATCATCTCGGCTCGAAAGAAACCCGACCTTCAGCAACCACTCCTCAGACTGCAGGTGTTACCCGACATTCGGACCAAAAGCCAAATTCCCACTAAAAAAAACCTCATGAATGATAACCAAAAAAATTCCCAACACCAAACCCTTAACCATATCATGACCCTCAAAGAACAACGAATACAATAACAGAAACCACACAACGAGACTAGCAGATATACAATACTCCAAAATAATCACAAAATAACAAGACATCAAAGAAGAACATACCCGTAACTGCATCCGACACTGCCCTGACCTCCTCTGCTGTAAGCTGAAAAGCACGACCCTGAGCCCTTGGAGGCTCCGCTCCACCCTGACCTCCACCCGTAATCCTCAAAGTGGCCGGTGCTGGAGCCTGCACCGGTCCCGCAGCAAGCAATGGACAGTTGACCCTCAAGTGTCCAACCTGATGACAATGATAACAAATCCTCAAATCCCGACCCGAGGCTGCTTGTCGACAATCCCTCGCATAATGCCCCTCCTTTCCACACTTGCGACATGCACTACCGGACCTACAAACTCCGGTGTGACCCTTCCCACACTTCCCACAAGTGTGGCTTCTCTGATCTCCCAATCTAGAATCAACGGTCTTGGACCGTTTCGGCGTTGGCTGCGACAGCACCGGAGCCTGTCTCTGCTCTCGCAACTGCAACTCAATCTCCAACTCACGCCGCCTAGCGGCCTCCTGCAACTCTAACAATGTATCGCACCTCTGCGTAGACACAAACTGCCTGATATCCCTCTTGAGCATACTCAGATATCGGGACATCTGAGCCTGCTCCGAAGCAAACTCGGGGCAAAACATCGCGCTCTTAGTGAACATCCAGGTGATCTCCGTCACCGACTCTGAATCCTGCTTCAGCTCCAGGAACTCCTGAGCCAACCTCTCTCTCTCTCTCTCTCTCTCTCTCTCTCAACCCGCGGCACATAACGAGTGCTAAACATCTCCTGGAACTGATCCCATGAATCCGCAGCCCTTTGCGCGTCCGAAAACGACCCCGTGGTCAATCTCCACCAATCCTTCGCCCCGAGCCTTAACAGGTTCAGAGCACACCTCACCCTCTGATCAGCAGGGCATGAACACGTGAAGAAACACCCCTCCACGTCCGACAACCATCTCATAGAAACAATCGGGTCCTGAACCCCATCGAAGGTAGGAGGCTTCGTATTATTGAAGTCCCGATACTGAAAACCCAGACCAGCTCCTCCCCCTGCCGCTGCTACAGCCGTTGTAGCCGCCGCGGCAGCCGTCTCCGTGAGAGTCGCATAGCACTCATCAAAATACTCAACCATGGCGGTCTTGATTGACCCAAACAGTTCCGACAACTCGACCCGGAACAACGCAACAACCTCATCATGCAGGATCTCAGAATCCTAGCATCCAACTCGTCTGTGCTCATTTGACCAATAACCTCGGGCGGTGCTGACCCACCCTGACCGCCCTCTCCTGCTCCCGATCCTGACCCGGATCCGCTCCCAGCATGCCTCGAAACCTCCATACTGAAAAACACCGCAAGATCTCAGATACTTCCCACTAACCCGGGAACAAACCCCCAAACTAACCCTAGAGGTTATGATTTCTTTGGTACGAGTATGGGTCTTGTGCTTTTAGTAGTACAGGCCCATACTACCTTCCACACCTACCCATATTTGTATCAAGTATACTACAACACCCTAGTGAAGAACATACATAACAAACACTCAACCCTCAATCCTAGAGGAACACTGGAAGTCTCCCATATAGGAAACCCTAGGCTAACAGGCATCATAAATCAGGCAACATTATCATGAAATCCTGAAGATCCCTAGCCTAGTACTAGCATGCTGTTCTATCAAAGCTCAAAACAAATATCATGTATGGTATTTTGGGGTTATTTACTGGCTCCGGCTGATCGTACATCCGCGTCCTCCTTTACTCATTTTGAAAACCATTTTAAATTCTCTTTTTGAAAACTCTCCTTGATTTGAGACTGGATTCACACGAATGTTCCTCCAATTCACTCAAACCAAGGCTCTGATACCAACTTGTAACGACTAACGACCATAAAATTTCAACCAATTTGTACTTTTCAAAAACAACCCAGTTTCATTAAGTTATTACAAAAAAGTTTTCAATACAATTATTATAAGAGTCTTCCCAGAACCACATCATAAAACATAATCATGAGGAGCGGTACGATCACGCTTTTGCCTTGCCACGGTCTCCTGAAGAACCTGAAAAACATTAAACCACAACTGTAAGCCCGAAAACTTAGTGAGATATCCCCAAAATACCAACCACATATACCATACACGCATAACATGCCATAACATAATAGAACACAGAACAGCCATGCACTTCGGGTCTACTGGGTGACTGGTCCGCCGCACCGGCCTTCAGTCCACCTGGTCCACCCTCCGAGTCTAACCACATACATCGAGTCTACAGTGTGATTGGTCCGCCCGCACCGGGCCTTCAATCCACCTGGTTCACTCCCTGAGTCTACAGTATGACTGGTCCGCCCGCACTGGGCCTTCAGTCGGCCTGGTCCACTTTCCGAGCCTCGGCACGTCTGGTCCGCCCTCTTGGGGCCTACAGCCTATCCGGACCGCTCGTTGGGCCTTCGGGATAACCGGTCCGCCCTGGGTATGTTGGCCTAAAGCACAAAGCAGGACCCGCCTCAACCCAACCGCAGTCCAAAACCATGTGCACATAAACATTCAATCATATAGCAATTCACATCTAATCAAACGATCTAGCAGATCACATAGCATAGCATCATCCTCACCAGGATACCAACCTAACCAAGTCTCTAACATATACCATCCAAACTACCAGGATGCAACACAACAAGCAATAACATAACAACGATACCCGAATCTCAATCCGATAAAGGGCCGGCCTTGGTGCCGTAGACCCTGTCGATATAGTGAGGATAACTCACCTCGCAACTGCCGACTGAACAGATAAACCCAAGCTGCTCCGACCACTAATACGATATCCAACGCTGGCCAACACCAAAACACCGAACTCAAAACAAAAGCCAACAATTACCAAAATGCCCCTGGAAATCAATTGGTCAACCCTTGGTCAAAGTCAAAGTCAAAGTCAATCCCTGACTGACTCTACTCGCCGAGTCAACCCGATGACTCGCCGAGTCCCCATGCACAGAACTTCCCAAATCCGCGACTCAACTCGCCGAGTCACCCCGAGACTCACCGAGTCCAACAACTCTGAGTCCTTTCACACTCAACTCACCGAGTCATCTCTTGACTCACCGATTCACAGCTCAACCAGAAGAAAGGTTAGGACCTCACGACCAGACTCGCCGAGTCCAAGAACAGACTCGTCGAGTGCAAGGCTATCTGCAACCAACTCGCCAAGTTGTTCTTCCAACTCGCCGAGTTCCTGTCCATATTCATCCAACTCGCCGAGTTGTTCTTCCAACTCATCGAGTTCCAGCCTATCTTCAAGCAACTCGCCGAGTACACCCTTGTGACTCGTTGAGTACCCCTAGATCTGAAACCATACAGAGGCTTTCCAAGCCATGCAGAAGCTCTAAACCATAGATCTACTCTTCTACAAGCCATCCATCACGTAAAGTGGCAAACTTTACGTGGATCCAAAGAGATCTAGGCATTTTACACTCTAGGGCTAGGGTTTGGGACAAAAGAACTTCACCAACAACTCTTGAGCATAGACTTTATGGCTTTCTGGATCATTAACAACCTAGATCTGAGGTAGCAACCTCAGATCTTACACCAAACTTGAGATGGACCTCAATTATGCCCCAAAACTCCCCAGAAATGATAGATCTAGATGCACAAAAGCTCAAACAGAAGATTATTACCTCAAATGAAGGCTCCCACTGATGAATGAACCAATTCTTTGCAAAGCCCCTTGCTCCACTCTTCTTGCTCTTCAATTTCCTTCCAAGATTACCTCTTCCAAGGCTCTAATCTCTCACCAAGGAAGGCTCACACGAATTTAGGGTTTCTGGAACTCAAAGGGAAGGTAAAGAGGCTGGGGAAGAAGTGTTATGTTCTTTATATAGGGCTCATCCCCCGGAATTAGGGTTTTCTCCACTCAGCAACAACTCGCCGAGTCCACCCATGCTACTCGTCGAGTTGGTCACTTAACACACGACCAGAGTCGCAACCCTACTCGCCGAGTCCACTCGTGGACTCGCCGAGTTGCCCTTTCACACTTACACTTTTAGCCCTTCAACTCAACTTCTGATATTCCGGGATGTTACATATATGTGTATTCGTTTTTAGGTTCATCAGTGTGGTTTACAACTCCATATTCGTGTTAATTTCTGGATTTTGTATATGAGAAGGCTAGGGATCTACAAATATGGTAATTAGCTCTTGTGATTTTGCAAATCTTGTAATCAAGTGTTCTTGTGGGTTTACAAATCTGATTGTTATTCTTGCTTTAGAAATCTGATTGTTCAGGTGTTCTGGATTGTTTGTGTGTCAGGTTTGATCTTCATATGTTTAAGAAAAACTAAGATTGGTTGTTGTATGTATGTGTTTGTGTTGAAGTCGGTTCAAATCTTCCTCTGGTTCCCAGATCTCCATCTTGTTCATCTTGAGTTTGAGTTGTAGATCTGGAAAATTTTGTTTGAGTACATTAGATGGTAGTTATCGGTTGTGGTGGTATGATTTTGTGGATTGATGGAGGACTGGTGGTGGTGGTGATAGTTTTTTGAAGTAAGCATTTTGAGAGAGAGAGAGAGAGAGAGAGAGAGAGAGAGAGAGAGAGAGAGAGAGAGAGAGAGTATTTTCTTTTTTGTCTTTTTTGATTTCTATAAGACACTTTGACTAAACTCACAACAAAATCAAATTATTTGACCACTGCTGCTGCGAGTTTTGTTTTTGACCCAAACATTTTAGTTTTGACATACCACAAGTACGATTCTTGTAATTTTGTCATATTAGTAATAAAATGTAACAGTCAAGGCCAGAAAGATGGGTAAAAAAAGGGGTTAAAAGCCGCTTATTTTGACTAATACCTGTTGTAGGAAAACAGACGGTGAAATCTCACACTTTTTCCCGTTTTCCGTCCAACCACCCGATAACCGTTGACCGTTAAATCTCCGGTCAGATGAACGGCCATCCTCTCTTCTCCCCTCACTTCTCAGTTCTCAGTCTCACTTTCCACATTACTCCGATGCTTTTTCATCCATCCCATACCCTCCTCCCCTTCACCTCCGGCGTACCTTCCTCCCCTTGACGACCTCTCACTTTTCCGTCAACATCAGATCAATGGATAGTAACAACCAGATTACGCATAGTTCGCGGCACCACGGCGGAGGCGGCGGAAGAGAAGACTGCTGGAGTGAAGGCGGCACGGAGACGTTGATCGAGTCTTGGGGTGATCGGTACCTTCAACTCAATCGTGGAAATCTCCGTCAGAAGGATTGGAAAGATGTGGCTGAGGCTGTTAACGCCAATCGAGACGAATTGAAGCCTCCAAGGACAGATGTGCAGTGTAAGAACCGAATCGATACGTTGAAGAAGAAGTACAAGCTCGAGAAATCGAAGCCTACGCCGTCGAAGTGGCCGTTTTTTCACCGTCTTGATGATCTAATCGGAACTGCTAACAGCGTCACCAGAAAGAAAATAAGCACTCCGAAATCCGCTTCTGTTACTACTCTCACTGTTAAATCCAACCCCAAAACAAATCATAACCCTAACCCTAACCCTAATTTGAAAGCTATCGCGTACTCTGGTGGATACTCATCTCACGACGAAAGTCTTAGCAGGATGGAGAGTCTGGATTTTGCAGAGGAAACGACGGCGTATAAGGAATTGGCGAGGGCGATTCTTAGGTTTGGGGAGGTTTATGAAAGGATTGAAAATTCAAAGCAGGAAGAGATGATGAAATTGGAGAAGCAGAGAATGGAATTCACCAAAGAAGTTGAGTTTCAGAGGTTGAATATGTTTATGGAAGCTCAACTTGAGCTTGAGAAGATGAAGAAGAAGAAGAAGCCATCCACAACAGGCTCGTTGATTCCAGGTATTACACTGCCCTCAAAATCAATTATCATCAACTCAAGCTTCGATCTTTGAATATAACTAAAGAATTGGAAGCTAATTTCATCTAAAAATACTGTCATTGTACTCTGTGTCACTTCAAAATTCTTTGTTACTAAATTAGAGCAGATAATTTAGTTCTACTTCAAATTCTTTCTCCCCTTACTAATGCCCACAGAATCACAGATACATATGAGAAGATGAATCATGAAAACCTCCCAAGTTTTATGATTAAACGATAATCTATAGGGTGACCTATGACTTTTGATTACAATAAAATGTTGTTTGTAGGTTTTTGAAGTATAAAGTCATGATTTTCTTACTGTTCAAACGGATTTGATGCTAATTTCTGTTCAATAACAGGAAAGAAATCGGAGCTATGATGAAGATAAATTGTATGTAAAGATCTGAATCCAAAATGGGTATGTTGGCTGATTGTCTGAGTTACATAGCATCTGTGTAACAAAGTTTATTTAAACATGATGATGCATGCTAATTGATTGTTGTGAGTATTTTCTTGTACATAATGTGTTCCTGTGTCTGTGTGTGTCAACTCTTTTAAGTAAACTTATCTAAATATTACACTACATACTGCAATTTCTTTTATACCTGTCATTGATCTATAGTGACACTAACTTTGTTTTACATTGGACTGAGAGTGAGACAGGTGTCCCCGTGTGTCAAAAAGATGTTTCATCTTTTTGGGTGGGACAAAAAAATACTTTTGTTCCACGACGCCGCGTCGGTCAGTTAGTCAAAAGCATGTCAAAAACAGTACAATCTGAAAAGAGCAGTCTGAATATAAATCAGGTATATAACAGCCTACATAGTGTCACAAAATGTCTAATTCATATTGGAATTGAAACCGTTGTTGATAAGACTTTGAACTTGAAAATATTTTTCCAAATCCACTAGAAGCATTAATAATAGTGTTGAATTGTTCATCTGTTATGTTGGAATGCTTATAAGTATCTTTCACATGTTAAGTTTATCGTGATTATTCAATGGATGTACATTAAGTCATTATCACATTTTTTTTTTTAATTTAAAACTTCGACATTTAACATAGCATGAAACGTAGCTTAAAACAATCAAAAGCTCTTGTACATTATCTTTACATTAACACTCTTGTCATACTGGTCATGTATCACCAAACTGATTGTTTTTTGGGCTGAAAAACTATGTATCTCATTATCACCAAAATTTTTGTTTTTGGGCTAAAAACTATATATCTCAAAAGGCCTTATGTCTCGAATTTACTTGAATTTTGGTTTTACATTTATTTACTTTGTGAGTATTCGATAAAACTAGCAGGTAGTGGACAACTGTGATTTTGGAAAGTTTTGTCTAGGATAAAAGTTAAATGCTCTTGTTGCGGAACTATATATATATATATATATATATATATATATATATATATATATATATATATATATATATATATATATATATATATATATATATATATATATATTACATGCAACTCATTATTCGTCAAATACATTGCTGCCGCCATCCATATGATCTACTAAAGTAGATCGGTATTGCCCATATAATAAAAGCAGATCTTGGTCCATGGAATCCCAAGAAGGTAAGAACTCCAACCTGTCCGATGCTTCTTCGGCCACAACGTATACGAGAACAAACACCTTGTTACAAACTATTGGCATGACAGTGTATTTAGAAAACTTTTGGCATAAACATCAAAATTGGGCTATATGAAAAAATGTGGTCTAGACTATAGATTTGTAGCAAATAGAGTTGTAGAAGCCAACCCGGTTTTTATGAACGACTTGAATATAATTGGAACAGGTATTCTGAGAATCGGTTTAGAAAAATTGAACAACCGTTCAGAAATTGGTTATTAAAAAAATAAAAATTGGCATTTTGTCGATTTTTAAATTGAAAAAATCGATTTTTTAAAAACAAATCTAACTTCAAAAAAAACCTAAAAACCGAACCGATTATAACATAGATCTGACGGTATTTTATCAATTTATAGTTCAATACATATCGATTGAAAGCAAACCGGCAACAAGCTGCGTCACTAGCTTTTTCTGGATGACAACCAATTCTTTTGAAACCGATTTTTAAAAAGGTTGATTTTTTTTAATCGGAACCGGTTAAAGGTTCAACAGGTGTTTGTGCACCTCTAGTTGCAACTAGCAACCGATTTCCTTAGAGCATGTAGTCCTAGATAGTGTCTCATGAGCTAAATTACCTTTATCCTAACAATTAAGAGGATCAACAAGCCAATATAGAATGATATATTCAAATAAAAAACCTTTAGACAGTTTGTGAGCAATGACAAACTATAAGTTGACTGTGCTTACGACCATCTAACCAGGAAGTGATATGCCGCTAGAATGTCATGAAAATGCCAAGTAGCAATTTAATCGGATCTAATTAGCCAAGTGTGTCGGAAACTAATATCTCATATGAATTTCCATTGTCCAAAAGGTAGATATTTTCTCATATGGTTTGTAGGAAGTGTTTTGTGTTTATAGAATATATAGGGAAACTTTTGTAACATGTACACATTCATAATGATAAATAAGATATTTTTATGAATTATTTAGTCAACGATCTATACTCTATACTATACATTAACAGATGTTATTTTCCTTGCATAATATTCATTAGAAACTTATATTAGAACTTACATTACAACTTAAAGATCTTTCTAATTAAAAATCAAACTCTAAGAGTTTTCTAACTTATATGTATTTATGATTAGTTATGTATATTTATGATTTCAACATTAAACTAATTAACCACCACAAAACTCAAAATCTTTTTTTTTTATCACATATATATCTCACCAACATAGTTGAGGTTGTTCGGGTTTAGAGAATGACACTAAGAAAAAAGATGACATGAATGAGATAGAGAAAGGAAGAATATATGAGATAAAGAAAAGAAGAGTATATGAACACAAAAGGCTTTACTTCTTTGGGCACACATTTATATATGAATGCGAAAATGAAAGGTGCCGATTTTAGATCATACAAAACTATATAAGCAAACTCATTTGTAATTATTATTTAAGGTGATATTCTTTATGTCGTTAGAAGTTATACTAAGTTGTACATTGTGTGTGTGATCTTTTGATATTATCAAAAACTATAATTTGTTGTACCAATGAATATATATATATATATATATATATATATATATATATATATATATATATATATATATATATATATATATATATATATATATATATATATATATATATATATATATATATATATATATACCCCTAATGTCCTCCAAATTACGTTTACTGTTAACTTTATGAATATATGATGTTTTTATGTATAAAAGTATCTGACTGATTTTAGTTAATCTGATAAGGAATTTTAATTTTCATTCAATTGTATTTGAGTAAAAATGATAAAAAAAAAATTAATCTCTAATCAACTATGATGCATAATTTGTATATTAATATAAATATTCTTTGATAGCATTTAATGTTTCATATGGAAATTGAAGTAAGGATGATATGGAAAATGTTGGAATATCTCCAGAAAAGTCCCGATATTTTAGATAAATTTTTAATAAAGTCCTAAATTATATTTTTTGAATAAAAAAGTCCTGACTTTTTTACATTTTGAATAGAAAAACCCAAGAAACCGGCCAATTTATTCACTTTATCACTTTTTGACCTGTTCAGCAGATCATGAGACAAAATTGTTATTTTTTTTGAAAATAACGGGACTTTTTTTTGCAGATTTCGTCAAAATTTTTATATAATGTATAAATATATTTTTTTTACATATCTATATCATTTTTTACGTATTTGTGTATTTTTTATGTTTTTATATGTATATATTTATGTATTTGTATGTATTTTAAATGTATAAACGTATTTTTTTTAGTTATTTATATGTATTGTAAACCATTTTACATATTTTTTTATGTATTTTTATGCGTAATTTTTATGTATTATGTATTTATATGTATTATATATTTTTACGTATTTATGTATTTTTTAAGCTTTTTATATAGATGTTTATGTATTTTAAATGTATAAACGTATTTTTTACGTATTTACATCTATTTTTAAGTATTTTACATATTTTTTTTATGTATTACGTATTTATGTATTCTTTTAAGTGTTTTATATATATGTTTTTGTATATTTATGTATTTTAAATGTATAGACGTATTGTTTTACGTATTTATATGTTTTTTTTTTAATCTAATTTACATATTTTTTGTGTTTTTTTTATGTATTATGTATTTATATGTATTTTTGCATATTTATGTGTTTTTTTTAGTTTTCTTATAAAGATGTTTATGTATTTTTATGTATATTAAATGTTTAATTGTATTATTTTTACGTGTTTATATATTTTTACGTAAAAATAATACACCTTAACATTTAATGTACATAAAAATACATAAACACATCTATATAAGAAAACTAAAAAAAAAATACATAAATCCGCAAAAAATATATATAAATACATAATACATAAAAAACACATAAAAACACACAAAAAAATATGTAAAGTACTTAAAAATACACATAAATACTTAAAACAATACGTTTATACATTTAAAATACATACATATACAAAAACATCTATATAAAAATCTTTTAAAAATATATAAATACATAATATATAAAAGATATGTAAAATACTTAAAAATAGATATAAATATGTAAAAAATACGTTTATACACTTAAAATACATAAAACATCTATATAAAAAGCTTTAAAAAAATACATAAATACGTAAAAATATATAAAAATACATATAAATACATAATATATAAAAAATAAAACATAAAAATACAAAACAAATATGGAAAACGGTTAAAAATACATATAAATAGGTAAAAAAAATACGTTTATACATTTAAAATACGTAAATATATACTTATAAAAATATAAAAAATACAAAAATACGTAAAAATAGATATAGATATGTAATAAATATTTTTATACATTATATAAAATTTTTGACGAAATCTGCAAAAAAGTCCCTTTATTTTCGAAAAAGTAACAATTTGGTCCCATGACCTGCTGAACAGGTCAAAAAGGACTAAAGTGAATAAATTAGCCAGTTTCTTGGGCTTTTCTATTCAAAATGTGAAAAAGTCAGGACTTTTTTATTCAAAAAATAAAATTTAGGACTTTATTAAAAATTTGCCCAAAATATCGAGACTTTTCTGGAGATATCCCGAAAAATGTTCTACACTGCAAACATTTATGATGCAATTTGATGAAGAAAAATTGTAAAAATTATGCATGACAAAATTATTGTTAAGGAAACTTATATTAGGTGGTATGTTTGAAGTCACAAAAAAATGGTTATAATTACTTTTGGTTGATGGAATTTTTCCAAGATTAAAACTTGAAAAAATGACATACCATATAAACTAAATTTAATATTTATTTACAACTTTATAATAAAACGGATATAGTCAAAATGTAAACTTTCTTTTTGTCAAGGAGAAAAAACGGGTTCGAATGATTATCTTCTAATATATACTGTATTGTATGTGAACCATTGTCATTTTAAGTCACAACTTTTGAATAATATGTATAAAATACTTTAACTTGTTAATTTAAATATAATATTAAAGGGCCAGTTTAGATCGAAATTTGAACTAAACTTAAAAATATTCAAATATTATTTTAACTTAAATATAAATTTTGAATAGTTTGTATAAAATACTTTAACTTGTTTATTTAAATATAAAATTAAAGGGTTAACTTAGATCAAAATTTGAATTAAACTTAAAAAAAAATTCAAATGCTAATTTGTAAATAGTTAAGAGTTATAAACTATAGTGTTAAATATATAAATTTGATCCCAAACTAACTACAACTACTTCATAAAACTATTTTTATAATAATTAAGAGTTTCTAGATTTGAAGCTTAAAATAACTTACAACAACAATAGTTAAAAATAACATTTTATATATATATATATATATATATATATATATATATATATATATATACATACATACAAATTATATTGTTACATTCTAAAAAATGTTTGATGTTTTAAATACTTATAATGATATAAACTAAAATGTTAATCAAATACTTTTTTTTAAAATTAATTAATCATAATAATAACTATAAATATCATTAACCCATATATTATATTTAATTTTATTCATGAGTAACCCGTAAGTAGAAGCCATTGAGATAATTGAAATTATAGAGTTTTAAGAGATGTCTACATTATCATATAATTCAAAACAAATAGTGTTTATATCAACTTAGTATAACAATTATTATATAAGAGTTAACAACAATGTCATTGTTATATTTAAAAAACATATATTTGTAAATTTTTTAAATATATTGTTGTATTCTATGCAACATACGAATGTTCGCCTAGTTCAACAATAATCTTTTGCATCTTTTTCTTGAATCAAATGAATTTGAAACTTCTATGACTCTTCATCTTACGACTACATCTCAAAACACTTTTTAACTAATGATGATGAATTTATTCACTGAAATTTTTATTAATTATAATGATATTTTCTTTGAACCTTATGGATTAAGCTTTCATGAATTTTTATCTTACTAGTACAACTCAAATGATTTTAAAGTATTGATGATTAATTGATTTGCTAATATAATGATCACATTAGTTAACATTTAAATAGAAAACTTAATTTTAAATGTAACAGCCGGAAATCCAGGTATTATATTTATTCATTTTATTTTAAGTTTTGTGGAAGAACTCGGCGAGTTGGTGCGTAGACTCTCCGAGTAGAGACGCGAATCATTATCCGGGTGAATGGCTGGACTTGGTGAGTAGCCCCGTGGACTAGGCGAGTCCACACTATTTAATGAAACCCTAATTCATCGGGTTTGGGGCCTATTTAAGGGGCCTTATGACCGTCATTTGTGGCTACCGGACCCCAGAGAGAAACCCTAAGTGAGCTAGAGCGATTGTGAGAGGAAAGGAGCCATTTCTGAGCACTTGTTGGTGTTTTTGCAAATCGAAGAGGAATAAGGCAAGAAGAGTCTGAAGAGGGTACAAATCCAGTGATTCCAGGGCTTAGAGACTTCATTTTGAGGTATTCATTCAACCCTTCTTCAGTTTATGGTGTAATTTCTAGAGTTAGGGCTTTTTAGCCCCTTTTAGAGGAAGGTTATTGAGTAATTGGTCCCTTCTCGTTTTGGTGCCTTAGATCTGGACCTAAAGAGGTCCAGAGACCCTTTTCCCTTGAGCTTTATGAGTGTTAATGGGGGTTACGAGCTTTGGATGTCATTTTAGTGGTCATATATTCAAATAAGGCCTTTAAGCCTTTGCATGAGCACCAAGATGTTAGCTTTACGTGATTATCATGCTTGGGGAGGCCAGATCTATGAATGTATGGGACGGATCTGACCTCAGAAGTTGATTTGAGAGTGTGCATGGCATGAAATCGCCGAGTCCCAAGAACAGACTTGGCGAGTAGTATGAAGGTTGCCTATTAATCATTCAGTGAGTGGACTGTCGAGTTGGGGGATGACTCAGTGAGTCAGAAGGGGATTAGAGGACTGAGGTTCAAGGCTGTACTCGCCGAGTTGTTCTTGAAACTCGGCGAGTTGAGTTGGGGTGGCCCCACGATTCATGTCTGATGAGACTCGTTGAGTTTAGGGAGGGACTCGATGTGTCAAGTGGGACAAAGAATTAGGAGTCATGTGTGTGTACTCGCCGAGTCACCGGAGTGCACTCGACAAGTTGGGTCAAAGTTTGACCGTTGACTTTTGTTGACCTTTAGGGTTTGGTCAACAATGGAGTCCTTGAGTCGAGAAGGGGGTAAAATAGTCTTTTACCCTTCTGAGGGTGACAATAGAGGGTCGAGTCTAGCCTTGAGTGTTATATTTATGAGGATATTTACCTTGTGTGAATAGGCAGAGGCTAGGCAATACTTCTACCAAGTCAGGGATTTACGAGAGTCCGAGGTGAGTCTTCTCACTATACTTTACCCTGAGTAGGTTATCAGAGTTATGTGATGCAGTTTTGTATGCCATATATGTGTTATGTGCTGCACTGCATTATTCTATGTGATTTATGCTGTGCATGTTACAGAGTTAGAACCGGAAGGTTCACAGAGATAGAACCTGAGGGTTCGCAGAGTTGGGTGCACGGACCCACAGAGTTATAGCCTCGAGTGGCTGATATGTGTTATATATGGTATTTTGGGGAACTCACTAAGCTTCGTACTTATAGTGTTATGTGTTATGTGTTTCAGGTACTAGCGAGAATCGCGTGAAGGCGCCAGCCTGATCAGTACACACATGAGATTTTATGTTATGAGATCTTGGGATTGATATATGTTATGAATTGAGTTTTAAACAATGATGTTTTTATGAGTAATGAATGAATTATGTTTTTATAAAATGCAAAAAATTGTTTTGAAATTTACGGTGTTACATTAAAGGTCAAATTAACAAAAAAAATCATCAAGAAACTATTTTTTATAATAATTTTTTTTCTTCAAAAAATGGTAGTTTCTCAATAATTTAAAAACAATAAAATTTTAAATATAATATTAAATATCAAAACTAAATCGGAATATAAAATTCACAGGCAGCCTACGAAGAAATTTTATTGAATTGATATACTCACAAAAATGTTCATCTAAATCATTAGCTATAAATAGTTAAATATTACTTTAAGTCAAAAAAAATAATTTTTTTTTTTATTTTTATTTATAACTTATTTGACTAATAAGGTGCTTCAATTATAATTATAATATGTATCTATTTTATCATATATTTAAGATAATTAGAATGTGCTATAACAAATTAGTGTAACATATTATTAACTCTAAATTAATAACAATGATAAAGTTATTTTAATACAAGATACATATCAATATTTTAATTATATTATTATATTATATGTAATATATTTGTTATAATTTTAATAAACAAAGTTTTATTCCTATGCATCACACATTCGCCTAGTTAATGAATAAAATCAAATGAAAAATCTTATTAGGCTACTTTTAGCCTGTCCATGGATTACAATAATAATAGGTTTAATAATAATAGTATGATGTTCCCATTACATAGTGTTTTATAAGAAAAAAAATACACCAACAAATTTATCAAACATATAGGCTACATCTGTTGGAGGTCATGTATGACACATATGACACTTATCCCAGTTAGCATCCATAAAAACCATTAAGTCAAATCTATCAAACTTGACTATGGAAATGTATTTTTCTGAACTAAATTTAATATATCTAAGTAGTCTAATGACTATATTCAAGTGAGACATATGGTACTCATACGGTCATATCGATCTCATATTGATTTGTTATCAGTTTTAGGTAACAATGAATTAAGTTCATGGAATTCACCACTAACACAATTTGCATTAATAACGATGACAACGACAAACACACGACATCAAAGTTGTCTATGGAATCCAACAACTCCCCTGTATTGTTAGCAAGCGTAATCAACGCACATGACATGTTGTTATAAACTAATTTTGGTAGTCGTAGAGGGTTGAAACTCATTATGGTGTCTCTATTAATTTCTAGTGATCTTATACGATTAATCATAAAAACTAGTTTCATCTTTATTGAGTCTGGATTCACACAAATGTTCATCCAATCAATAAAGATGTTGTGCTCTAGACGTACCACATTACCATCGGTTGACGGAGCAATTGTCGTGGCTAGAGTTTTTGGTTACAAAACTGAAGCTTGTGTAAAAAAATAATAAAGAGATATCCCTAACTTGATCAGTCCATATTATTAATAAAAAAAAATGTTATACATCAACAAATACGGAAGAAAAATCATTAGAATAACACTCTTTCACTCAGAATATGAACTAGGAAGCAAGAACATGAAACCCTAATTCAATACAGAAGAAACCATGAACAAGAGCTAATGAGAGAATTTCGAGTGTGTGTGAAATGAACTCGTTTGAATAACTAGAATGAAGCTCGTCATGGAATTAAGTATCCGGGTCAAATGGATCAATAAGGTCCACATGTTAACCAAACAAACTTCCATAAAAGTGAGTCACAACCAACTTGTATCTGTATATTAACACAAAATACCCAAAACAAAAAAATACCATACAAATATAATCCAACATTATTTACCTTTTAAACCCTGTACAGATAAGAATGTTAAGTTCGAATTATTTTATATATTTTAACACCCCTCCTCAAACATAACATTCAAATTTTTTGAAATTTTTTTAAATGGATTTATTAAACCAATTATATTTAAAAGAACATTATGCTGAGATGAAACCAATGACTTGGTTAAAATGTTAGCATTTTGATAGAAGAACTAATTTTCATAATCTTGAAAATTCTATTTGCAAATTTTTCACTTATAAAATATAAATCTATTTCAAAGTGCTTAGTTTTTCTTGAAAAACTGGATTTAATGCAAGTTTGATAGTAGTTTTGTTGCCACAAAATACTTTTACACAAGTAAAACTTTTATTTCCCAAATCAAATAACACTTTCAAAATCCAGATAATTTCACAAGTTACATAACCTAAAGCTATGTATTCAAATTCTATGGAAGACCTAGAAACAAGTGCATGTTTCTTACTCTTCTAGGAAACTAATGAATTTCCAACACAAACAAAGTAACAAGTATTGACTTCTTGTAAGAAAGGCACTTAGTCCAGTCAGCATCCACAAAACCCATTTAGTCAAAACCATCAAACTTGACTATAGAAATGAATTTTACTGGACTAACTTTAAAATATCTAAATAGTCTAAAGGATATATTCAAGTGAGATTTATGAGGTTTATGCATGAATCAACTTAAAATCTAAACACAATAAGATAGTTCTGGTCTAGTTATAGTAAGGTAGATCAATTTTCTAATTAACTTTTGAAACTCAGTAACATTTTCAAGACAAGGATCATTATTGTTATCACATTCTCTTTTTGGAACAAAATTAAGCTCTAAAGGAGTAAAATATGCTTACAATCAAGCCTTCCAAATTCATGAAGAAGCTCAAGACAATATTTCCTTTGATTTAGGCATACCCTTTTGTGTATGCTAAGAACTTCAATACCAAGAAAATAACTCACCTTTTCCAAATATTTTATTAAAAATTTTAGTATTAAGAAACAGTTTGACATTTTTAAGTTCATCCTCATTATCTCCTATTAGAATTATCTCATCAACATAAACATGAAAGCAACAGTTTGACAATAACCATAGCTAAAAAGAGAAAAACATAACTTTTCAATCGACTTTCTAGGGTTTGCTTTAAACCATATAATGATTTTACTAATTTATAAACCCTAGTATCACCTTTTGTGTGATATCCTTGGGGAAGTGTCAAAATGATATAGAGGCCAAGACTTATTAATAGAAAAAGAAATTACTATTCGGACGGTAACAATTTTTGTACTGGAGAGAAGGTTTCTTGATAATTGATACTGTCACACCCCAAAACCGGAACGACGGAATCGTTCTGGGTTGGATGACGTCATGTCAAGTATCACAACATATGCAGTATAGTAATCAAAGTACAACAACCATTGCATTAATAGTATTAGTTTTACATAAGTTACATTTCATAGAGACATTAAAGTAATACAGAAACTAGTATAGATGCAGCTCGGTTTTAGACTGACTTCGCCAAAGCTCCCAAGTGTACCTGTCTATCGCGACCTGAGAATACAAGTTATTTTGAAAGCGAGTATCAACATTTTTATAAATGCTGGTGAGTTCATAAGTATTCAGTGTCATTTGTGTAAGTAAGCATTTTTATTCAAAATAACTTTATGAAAAGTAGTAGTTTAGAATCTACGGTGTATTAACGTCCTTTCCAGAAAATCCTATATTTTCTAACTAAAAGCAGCCTTCTACCAAGACCTGACAGAGTTATGTTTTTAAAGAGTAATTTTCCCCGAAATACTATCATTATCGGAAAACAGTATTTACTTTAAAGGAATAATGAGAAAATCACAAGTAAAGATACCAGGTGAAAAATAACATATGCCTCAGCAGTAATACTGCTGATTAAGGCAAAAGAAATCATAAACTCTAGGAGAATATCGAATGAATGATACGCCTGGCTCAGTCTAACAAAAGGAACACAGACCCCAGATGGTATCAAATCAACGATACGGCTAGCAATGTCAAAAAAAAGAAACACAGACCCAGACAGTATCAAATGAACGATACAACTAGCAAGGTCTAAAATGCTAGTCTAAAACAAAGAAACACATACCCTAGACAGTGTCAAATGAACGATATAGCTAGCAAGGTCTAAAACAAAGAAACACAGACCCCAGACAGTATCAAATGAATGATACAGCTAGCAAGGTCTAAGACATCCGTTAATCCTAAGTGGGTTGTCTCGAAGTACAGTGTTGATTCTCGTTACCTTAAGGCCATGAATTATAAGGTAAACAAGGAAATACTCGTAACCATACTGATTGACACTAGAGTACTTGACGCCCTGCAAGCGTCGGAATAAATGTGACATTTGTCACCCCTTGGCTTGGTAGGCCGTGGATTATAGCTAGCAGTTAGGGTGTGGGAGTGTCAATCCCGTATAGATCTATACACACAATGCCCGCTCTCCCTCCAGGAGACTCTGGTTACCAACTTGACGACGGGGAGATCCGTGTCTTGAAGATGTATCTCGTATTCTGAATTCTGTTAGAGGGGCTGGAATAATGATATAGACTCACGAATGAACTGACTCCTTTGGAATTCTCGTACTAGAAAGAGTAAATAGAACCTCCTAATTATTCTTATAATAGTTACTAGTGTCTCTGATCTATGAACGTTGACTAGATGGCTGCCCTTGCTACCCAAGGGAAATGAACTGGTCGATGTAAACCTTTATGTCTATACGTGTATACATGATATATAACTAATGTTTAAACGACTTTCGGACGGATATCCGATACCCACCAGACCACATCCCAACGAGGAAAAGGAAATAGGGCGAACTAGCCTTCCTAAGTCTTTTAAACATTATTTATATAACTATACAAGTACAGGCATGCATTTAACGAAGTAGAAGCATAGAAGCATAGAATAAAACATTGGTAAAACCTTTGTAAAACCTTTAAAAATAAGAATTTACGACTTGATATCGTTATGTAAAACAAGCTTTGAAAACCGTTTATAAACACGTCTTGAATATAATTTGATAAAAACAATATAAGTAAAGAAAATCTTTGTTTAAAACCCTGTTGTAAGTGGTTTTGAAGTAAAACATACGGCGCGAGAGACAATTTGAGAAAGATTTAAACAAGTAAAGACGTTTTGGGAAAACCATCTATAGTATTATACTTGGTAAAACAGTTGAAAGTGTGATAAATCCTTGTGCATGCGGGTTATTAATCACATATGGTTGCTTTGATAACTAGCATGTTTTAACTTGAATTCCCCCCCCCCCCATAAAAGCATGTAAAAACATTTAAAAGGTTAATTCAGGGGTATGAACTCACCTGTTGTAAGTGGATCGGATGGAGGTGCCGGTTGGGTGCTCGGTGTCAAGTAAAGACTTGAACACACTTAGTGACCTATTAACATATGATGACATATGTTTATATACAATTAGTAATTATAATACTAATTAAACATGTGTAAGCATCCTAGTGTGCTGAAAACACTTTGGTCAAGTGCTAGGAGGCTAGTGGGTTGAAATAAGGGGGTGTATGGCCTAGTTAGGGAGCTTACTCTTCAAGAGTAAACTCTTTATGGAGTTTTCGGCCCTAAGACCATATCCCCATGAGTTTACTGCCGTAAACTCATGGGTAGTGTGCTCTTGGATGCTAAAAGGTCTTATATCACTTGTAGAATTAGGCTAGGTTCACATCTAGGGCATAGGAAAGGGTTAAGGCTCCAAATGGACCACTTAAGGGAGTTCACGGCTGTAAACCTAGAGTTTACGGCTGTAAACTCTCACTTGGTCATTTCCTTCATGAATTAAGGTCTTAAATGGAAGGGTATAAAGTTCTATGCATTTTTCCAAGTCATATAGGGAAGTTAGGGCATCATTTGGCCTCTTTAAGGGAGTTTACGGCCCATGGACCAATCCTTAGGGGGTTTACGGCCGTAAACTCCTAAGTCCATAGTTTCCTTGATGTTTAATGGCCCTACTTCATTGTTGGTTGATTCTAGACATTTACCCAAGCCATAGGAGGTGTTTGAGGGCAATTCTAACACCTTAAAAGGTGTTCACGGCCCATGAAGAGGGGTTTATGGTCCAAGAGTGTTCTTGGGCCGTAAACTCATGTTTACTCTTGAAAATGCAAGGTTTTGGTGTTCTAAGCTCTTATGTGTAAGTCCACAAGTCATATCTAAGCCCTAGGAGTGATTTAGAAGGGTTTTGGGGCTTCAAAACCTCACTTATGGGTGTTTACGGTCCAAGAGTGTTCTTGGGCCATAAACACATGATTTGGCCACTTTTGGATGTCTTAAACACGAATTTGCATGTCAAATAAGCTACACAACAAGTTAGGATAGATTACCTACGATTTTGGAGCTCGAAATGGGCGTTTTTGGATCGAAAGCATCTTGTAGAGAGAGAGAGTAGAGATAGAGTGAAAAGGGTGTAAATGAGGTTTACTCACCCTTATATAGGGTTTTGAGTTGGTGGCTCAGTGGAAATCTACCCGATACTGACGTTAAACGGGGCTTTTGGTCGCACCCGATTAAATGGTCATATTTCGACTTGGTTGAAACTAAAACTTTTTCAAGGGAATATTGAGGGTGTTTCTAATTTGTTTCAACCCTTAAAAAGCATTATAAAATTCCCAATTTAATTAACCTAATCCAAAAGGTTAACAGACAAATTAAATAAAGCGAGTTTTATTAACGAAAGAAGAGGTTAAAAATGACCAGATAAATTTTGGGTTGTCACAGACACCTTCTCTCTGATTATATCATTTAGCAACAAGATGAGCTTTATATCTTTCTACTTCCACATTAGGTTTATATTTAATTCTATAAAGCCAGTTACATCCTATTGGTTTTCAATGTTTTGGTAACTCTATTATATCCCAAGTATGATTACGATAAACAACCTTCATTTCATCATTCATTGCCTTTATTCAATTTTGATAAGAAAAGGCTTCATCAAAATTCTTTAGTTCAATTATTTTGTTTAATTTTGAAGCATAATATTTATTTTCATTATTAAGAAAGGAATAGTTAATTGTATTTTCACTTCCATATCTATCTTTTTCCTTCAACCGCATAGTCATTAAATTTAATAGACATACGAGAATATCCCCTAGAGCTTGAAGACCCTAAAGAATGACTAAGAGAAGGCAAGGAATTAAATTGATTACTTTCTTAAGGTATACCATATGAACTTGGCATATGTCACACCCCGAAAACCAAAGGCGGAAACATTTCCAGGGTTGACTCCATGTTGAGTATCAAATCCAATGCACATAGTAAAGCAGTAATCACAAAACATTACATTACATAATATTGATTACATCTGTTTGAAAGTAAAGTTGTACATGTGTTTTACATATGTAATATAAACAAAAGTAGAGACGAGTCTTCGGGACGCTCCGTCTTCTCCAAATGGTTGCGGTGTACCTGTCTAACGCTGACCTGAGAATACAAGCGGTTTGAAAATCAGCATAAAGCTGGTGAGTTCATAAGCGGTTTAGTTTTGAAAAGAATGAGTTCCTTTACTTTCTGGAAAAGTTGTTGATCAAGAAAATCCCATATTTTCTTATGAAAACGGTTTGGTTATCCTTTGTTACATTTTCGAAAAACAGTTGATTATGTCGTTCCAGGAAAATCCCATATTTTCCTTATAGTTTTAGTTATTCGTTTGTTACTTTATCTGTTTATGTGTTGTTGTGCTACCCAGGAAAATCCCATATTTTCCTATGTGTTGAGTTGTCTATTTGTATCTAGGTTCGTTACTGATTGTAATGTTATCCCAGGAAAATCCCATATTTTCCTATGTGTGGTGTTTGATTCTTAAGTCTGATTTCGAAGTACTAGTAATTACCATGTGAGTAGTATTAGTTATGTGTTCTAAACCCTTAGTTATTCTACATTCGGATGACTATAATCTACTAACTTAGTTGTATTTTCGAATATTTGGAATCACACAGAAGTGTACTTTACAGTATTTTCGAAGTTCTGCTGATTTCCAAATGAGCATATTAGTTGTGTATTCGAAGCTCTGTCGACATTCTGAGGCGGATATATTTGAAACTCAGTAAAGGTCCAAAGGCGTATTTTCGTATTAGATTCGAAACTCTGGTGACACTCAAGGAGTACACTAACTGTATATTCGAAGTCTTAGTGTCAACCAAAGGCGTCATTTCGCATTCGTAGTCGTATTCGTATTCGTATTCGTATTCGTATTCGTATTCGTATTCGTATTTGAACTAGATTACATTCGTATTGATCTTAAATATGATTAGTATGATTTCTTATTCAAAGAGAATATAGTTATAACACTCTTAAAAGAAATCTATGTTTAACCTGCAATTCGAAACGTCAGTTATCACAAATCTTTGGAAATCAAAACATTTAGTAAGTAAAACCATTGGGTTGAAAATCAGTTTAAGTACAAAATACACTTGTACTTTTTGCTTGTATTCCCCCTGAAAACATTGAAAATAGTGAAAAAGGGTAGGGGTATGAACTCACCGGACTCGGAAATGCGACAATTTCGACACTAAACGTCGGTTCGGGGACTGATTACTCACGATGTCCCTATGTAAAATGAAATAATGTCCATATATATCTAATTAGATTTACAATCACTAATTATATGGAACATTATACTCCAATGAGATTATACACCTCAAAACGAGTGTTTGGAGTGACCCGGGTGACATCTACGGACGTGTAATGGCACGAGGGACTTGGGATTTGAGTTTACTCCCCAAGAGTAAACATTTTAGGTAGTTTAAAACCATAAAACACCTACATACATGAGTTCATGGCCGTGAACTCATGTTAGTGTGATTTTGAGTGCTTAATGGCTTGTTTGGACTTAGGAAATGTTGGAATGGACTTCTAAAATGCCTTGGATTAATTTAAGGGGACTTATACCATGTTTAAGGGAGTTCACGCTGTAAACTTGGAGTTTACGGCCGTAAACTCTCCCATGGTCATGAGTAATTGATTTAAGGCACTTAGGACAATCACATGTGATTCTAGTTAATTTTCCAAGCCTTGCTATGATTTTAGGGCATCATTTAACACATAATTGGGAGTTTACGGCCTAAGAGCATGATCTATGGCCATAAACTCTTATATGTTGCATTTTGATATGTTTAAGACCCCCAAACTATTTTTAGATGGTTCTAGGATTTACCACAAGGCTATTGGTTGAGTTTCAAGGCTTTTGGACATGTGAAAAGGAGTTTACTCTCCATTTTTGAGGGGTTTACGGCCCAAGCATGTGCCTTGGCCGTAAACTCCTATTTACTCCCCAAAAATTGTGTTTATGATGTTCTAAGGCCATTACCAATATTCTAAAATTCATATCTAAGCCTTGTTTGAGTCTAGGAAGGGTTTAAGGGCTTAAAACCCTTTTAATTTAGTGTTTACGGCCTAGGCACCTTACTGGGCCGTAAACTCATGATAATCCCTCAAAATCCATGTCTAAAGTGTTCTAAGTCCAATCCATGAAGTCATTTAGCCATATCTAAACTCTAGTTGTGGTTTGGAAGGGTTTTGTTGCTTAAAAACCCCTTTTAAATGAGTTTACGGCCTAGGATAGTTCTAGGGCCGTAAACACATGATAATGGTCCTAATCCATAGATTAATCTCGAATTTGAAGGTTAAAGAGGATACATAACAAGCTAGGGAAGGTACCTTGGTGATTAGAAGCCTTAAACTTGAGATTTGGACCCTTAAACTTGGATTTAGGAGAGAGGTTGGAGTGAAAGTTGTAGAATGGAGCAAAAGCTTCAAAATGAAGACTTGGATCACTTTAAATAGTGTCCAAATTCGGGACACGGTAGAACTCTACCCGATACCGGCGTTAGACGGGGCTTTTGGTCGCACCCGGCCAATTTGCCGTAACCCGATATGGTTGATTCTAGAAATGTTCCGATCATTAATATGAGACGTTAGAATGAGTTCTAAGGGTATTAAGACACTTATTAAGTCATAAAATAAAATATACATTAATGACTTAATAAAATGTCGGAATCGGAAACGGTGATTAGATGATCGGAACGAGTCGCGAGTAGGGTTACATTTAGGGATATGAATTTCGGGTTGTTACAGCATAGTCCTACTAGATGAAGATACATGTGCCTCGCTAGTTTGGTTGCTGACTTGAGTAGTATTAGTCTCAGTCTCATCTAGTGGTTGAGATGCACTAGAATCATCCATCTGGTGGTTAACACTCAAGTCATCAAGTTTGATAGTATCATTCATATATTCTGCAATATTTGGCTCATCATAGGAAAAAGGGTCCACTGGAGTGAGAACATCAAAAACTTTGTCATCAATTATTGATTTTATCTTAAAAGGAAAGACAGATTCATAAAACTTTACATCCCTAAAAAAAGGAATTTGAATCAAGACTAAGTAATTTATAAACTTTCTTTTAAGAAGAATAACCTAATAAACACACTTTTAAGCCCTTTCATAGAATTTATCAAAGTCGTTAAGTTTAGTAGCAAAGCATATGTTGCCAAAAACCCTTAAATGATCAAAAATATGAGCCTTTTTTAAAAACAAGTTCATGAGGAGATAGGCCTTTTAGAACAAACTTTGGCATTCTATTTATCAAAAAACAAATGTAAGAATAGGTTCTCCCTAATACTTGATAGGAAAACCAGATTGAAATAGTAATGACCATGTAATATTAAGGATATGCATGTGTTTTCTCTCCACAACAATATTTTATTTTGGAGTGTAAACACAAGAAGCTTGATGAAAAATATCATTTGTTTCAAAAAATATTTCATGCGATTACTTAAAATTAATTCAATTCCATTATCTGAAAAATAGTCTTAATGTTGGTTTCAGATTGATTCAATAAAATATTGATAAATGAAGTGAAACAATTAAAAAATTCTTCTTTAGTTTTTAAAAGATAAACCTAAGTGGCCCTTGTGAAATCATCCACAATAGTCAAGAAAAACATGTGGCCTTTTATGTCATCCATTATATAGGGTCCCTAAATATTTAAATGAATTAACTCCCCTAATTTAGAAGTAACACGAAGTGAAAAAGAATCACGAGTTTGTTTAGCCTTATGAAAAACATCATAAGGTGGAAGAGAATCATTATAAAAATATAATTTATCTTTTAATGAATTTAGAGCTTGATCAATTGGATGCCCTAATCTGCTATGCCAGGTAATTTTATAGACACAAAACTTAACAAAATTAACTTTTCCAAAATTAATACCCGAGGGAAAAGAATGAATATAGTATAATCCCCTAGACTCTCTACCATTCTCCACCATCTCCCTATATTGTAAATCCTAAATTTTACAGTTATGTTCATTAAATTCCAGAATAGTTCATTAAAAAAAACTTCACAATTTAGGTATTTGCACGTTTTATGTACATAAATAAGATTTACATTAAATTCTGGAACAAGAAAGACATCAAAGATTGTTAAGTTTTCTAAAAGTTGTAGGTTTCCAATTTTTTCAATTTTAGTAGATGAACCATTAGGATGATTTACAAGAAGGTTTAATTTGAAAAATCAACAATATATTGAAGAAGTGACTTAGTAGAAGTCATATGCTGATTTTCTACTGAGTCAATTATCCATTTCTAATGATTAACGTTAGAATTAAAAGGCTTAAACACAGACGTATCTACGATGTTAGCACTGGCAGATCCATCATCAGTGACATGCGTTTTTTTATAGATGAGACAAAGAAAGTCATTATATCCCTCACTTGTAAAATAATGAGCATCACCAGTTCCAGTACACTCCGAGGATAAACAAGAACTACTAGATGGAATGGATGGTGAATTCACAAAGAAAGATTTGTTTTAATTATTTTGGTTATTATACTCATTTCTAGGTTTGAAATCTTCAGGATAGCAAATTAGTTTATAGCATTTTTCAATAAGATGACCATTAAGACCATAATTTTTACACTAAATTTTTTGATTTCTTCCCCTATTTTGGTTTTAACCATGATTTTTCCTATCATTAAACCTAATATTAAATGCAGATGACTGAGTCTTGTACAGACTAGAGGAAGAAGCAAGAGATGATGGGTTTCGAGCCTAGTCAAACAACAAAAATATGGCAGCATAAATAATAAATCTGATCTAATAGACTCGAGACAATAAATCTAACTCAATAATCCATGCAAGTTATAGGACATAATAGAATGGAATCATAACTTTGCCTACTTTGTAGTTTTCTTATTTTGACGAGCCAGTTGAATAGACTAGAGAATCCAACAAAGAGTTAGTCTTCTGAAATCACTCTCAAGAAACAAAGTAAAAGAAAATCTAAGCAGTCCTCGAACTATGAGCTGCAAATTGAATCAGAAATTTGATTTTATGACCAACCACGAGGTTATGATCAAGGTGTCACGTCATGTAAAATTGCACTTTGGGATTCTTTATATTTTTAAGGGTACCAAACTTTGATAGCCGAAAGGTATTTTTCATAAGCCTCAAACCAGATTTGGAGCTCTCTTTATATAGGATGGTGATTTGAAACCCTAAAGATAATTTCCAAATATAATAATAATTATCTATGGAATTAAAATTATTCTAGAATATTCTATATTCCATTATTTTCTAATTAACTAATTAAACTATTACTTAATTAACAAAACAAGTCCCTCATATAAATATCTTTTCAGCTCCGCTTTATTTTCTCTTGCGTGTAACCCAAAAGGACACTGCTATTTATAGTAAATATTACCAGACTTGTTATGACTATGAGCACTAATATCCATCAGCTCCCACTTGCACTTAGACATTAACAATTGACCACTCTAATACTTACTAGGAACAATAATGAGTGGTAGTCCAACACAACTACTGTACTTATATCAACATTGCAATAAAAAACCCTAAGACTGATAACTTTAAATTCCTTTGATCTTCATAATATTTTATTATGAACTAGATACATGGATATAGGGTCATTCTCATGGTTCAAGATTATGTTTCCTGATACCGACTTCTGGTGACTTCCAGACTAACTATTGAACCTAGTCAACTAAGTCTCAGCTTGGCCAATCATTTGTTGTCAACACCAACTCAACATGGGGCCTAAAGATATATACTTCTCCATTTTTGGTACAAGGATCAAATAAACTTTGACTACATAGGTCAACACTATTCCTCATGTAATATCTAGTCAAAGCATGTATGGCTACCGGTTACAGACAACATTCGGGAAAAACCAAGACACAATAGATTATAGAACAAAACCTCATGCATATCCATTTGAAGAATAAGAAATATAGTTGTATTAATTTACTCATGACAAGATCCATGGAGTAATCTTTAAGCGTGCTTACTCTAAATCTTAAAATCTGTATTTTCAAGTACTCATCGGTATTGGTCGCATGACTTTGATATATTCATCCCTATGAATAATCTACCAATACTTTGTGTTTTGGTCAAAAATCAATCAAATGAATATCAACCAAAGTGAATGAGAGGTTGTAGTTTTGTAGTTGAAGAGATTATCAAATTGAGAACAAAATTGCACAAGTGGTTTACAAGGAAAGCCCTTAATCCTTGCAAGGATCTTCGTCACAAAACCTTGGGAGGTGATAATGATCACCTTCCTTGTTTAATTGTATTGATTGAAATGCTAATTAAAAAAATGGATGTATGAAAAAGAGTACAAATGTTGTAGTCAATCTAGTTATGTGTAGTGTGAAGAGTACATGTGTATTTATAGTCTAGTCTAAGTAACAAAAAGTTTGATATTTTCAGGATCCTTTTGAATAAATATGAGAACGTTGGTTTGACTTGGTATTCCTGGGTCTTTTGCATGATTAAAACATTTATTTGTTGAGAATGAGTCTTATGTGGACTATTTCTTCACATGTGAAGAATAAACAAGACATATATCTGTTAAATTTTGTTAGGAAACAATCGTAATAATAATCAGGATCCTGTCATATGCTTCGGGATCCTCAAATATCTTTGAGATCTATGATCCTGAATAGGATTGAGGATCTTGGCCCTAACAATTACCCCCAAATTATAGCTACAAAATATTTAAATTAATTTTGAATATTTAAAGGTATAATTTTATTTAAGCGGAGATAATGTAACGCCTGTAAATCCAGGCTTGTCAATTAGAGGCAATAGGGGTCGAAAATGACTTTTCGACAAAAGATTATTTAGAATAAATAATCTTAACCAAGTTGTAGAATATGCCACAAGGTTTCCGTACATATAAAGAACGCCGAAATCCGAGTTATAACGAAGAAGTTATGACCCGTCGAAGTTTCGCGACGGAACCGACACGATACCGGGAAACGTAAATAGTGAATTTACGATAGAGAAAGATTAAGCCTTAGCGATCTAAACGAAATTCGTAGAATATGTTAAACTAAGAACATCGATAAAAAGAACGCCCAAATCTGACTTCGTATGAAGAAGTTATGATATTTTTCGAAGTTTCGGATTAGCAGTGTAGAGCCCGAAATTCGAATATTAGATTGAGCGATTTTTAGCCGACCCGACCTAAACGATAATCGAAGATCTCGTAAAAAGTAGCGTAACGAGAGAAAAATGGGTGAAAACGGACGTCGGATGAAGAAGTTATGAGAATTTAATGGACCAATCCTATCCCGGCCTGTTAATAATATAAAATTTAAAATTGAGCCAAAATTAGCCGAAGGAATCTAAACGAAAGTTGTAGAGTACGTTCCCACCTTCGCGTGGATATAAAGAACGTCGAAAACGGAGCTCATATGCGAAAGTTATGATTTTTAGAAGTCGAGAGTGGAATTTGCGAAGGCTGATAAGGAATCGATGACGTGGCGCAATCTGGACACTCCATCGCTGACTCAGTACCCGCCTCGGATGAGTGACGCATCGCCCCTCGCTACGCCCAGCGTCCGAAGCTCGGTAAGCCCAGCGGACAGCTACAGCCCTCGGTCCACAAGCAGCCGCGTAGCTCCGGTCTTCATCCAACACGTGGCTCGTACGAAGCTAGCTGGCGCTCTTATCCGACCCATTACGCCCAACGTAGGTCCGAGGTACGACCAGCGTACCGAGGCCTCGCAGGCTATAAAAGGGGGCCGAGAGTTCTTCATTTTTCACACCTTTTTCACTTCTCTCTCTAACATCTTTCTCTCTCTAAGAGTCCTAGACACTCCTAAGCCCTAGATAAACCCCTTAGCTCCCGAGGGAAGCCCCGAGGCTCCCAGAGTCTCGAGAAAAGGAGTCTTTCGGTTTCGAAACACTGCTCCAATAAAGTTCTAGTTTTTGATAAAATTCTCTGTAAGTGAGCTACGCTTACGTAATTTTTAAGATAGCTTCCAAATAATTATAGGAATGTTATTAGATCCTTAAAATAATTATTTGGGCTATTATTATGAGTTATATTGAGTGTTATTAACGCTTATATAATAATAATAATAGTCAAACTAATTAATTTGCCGCGGTTATCGTTAGACTAAACCCTAGTGGTATTGGTACTAGGTTTTATCGAAGGAAAGTTGTTTTGAGAGTATCGAAGCGCTGCTCGAGTGCTGAGTCACCACCTTTCAGGTGAGTGCATAGTTACTTTCAGCTTACACATAGATATGAAGTATTTTATATAAATTACGTGTTGTGTGTGCATATTATTTGTATACTTGCTATCTATGCTGGATGAATGATTTTATACACGTTTTTAATGATTTAAACTGTATATGTATTTTCTATCTACAAAATGTGTTGGGTAAAACATGGGTAGATGTAATAGTTGCTGTGTGATAAAATAAAATAATGAGAGGCCTCATTATAGATGTTATTGATGATCCAGTCATCTAGCAGAGTATAGATGATGACCACAGACTATTCTAGACAGTCCAGTGGAACACTACCAGGCTCGCAACCTGTAGGTGTTTATTCGAACTGTGTGTTTATTCGAACTGTGTGAACTGTGTGCTCACCAGGTGTACTCCATCCCCACATGGTTGCCTTTAGGACTTTCATTGCCAAGGAATACCCTTAGCAGTAGTGTCCATCCCAATGATAGTCCTTAGACTAGGTCCCTTGTGTTAGATGTTTTAGGGACGTAATGTGAGGATAACAGGAATGGGTAATTGGGTTGATTGTTTGATGTTTAAAAATAATAATTATATTATTGTGGGTTGAAAACCCTATGTGCTCACCAAGTTTCCCAACCTGACCCACTCAGTTTATTTATATCACAGGTGTTGATATGAAGTCACATTACACTGAGAGATTTAAAGAGATGTAGATCACTAGTGTAAATAAATGTAAGTTCTGTTTATGCTTATGTTTCTGTATTAACGATGACATCCCAAACATTTTAAAATGAATAAAATACGTTTCTTCGAAAATGTTTTAATAACGTATTTGATCATGTTTTTCTGGGAACAAATTCCACAACATTTTTATTAAAAGAAGTACTCTGATTTTAATAAAAAGCATAAACAAAATCGGTCTTTTCTGGCCATGAAAAATGAAGATGTCACAGATAAGAATCTTGAAATTCACATCCTAACGGATAAAATTTTATCCATTTGATGCTCATGAGGACACGGTGAAATCAATTCTCTTTTTTTTTTTGTTACCATGATAAATAAGGGTAACTAGTGGAAGATTTATCTTTACTTTCTCTTCTTTCTTTCCGATCATCACCGACTATCTCCGAAGGTATCCTTCTTCTTCCTTCTCTTTCATTTTTGCAATCTTTCGAGTATGGGCAAAAATATTGCTCACTCTCATGCCCGTATTACCGCCCCTTCTGATAACGACTTCATTGATCTAAAGATACTCACCTCCAATAAGACTTGCTCTTTTGATGATGAGGATATTGGGTCCTTGAAAACCAATGGGGTTTTTCTAACGGATACAATCTTTAGGCCCTATGATGCTTCGATTCAACCAAACTTTGTTTCATCGTCTTGGGTATGCTTCCTTAAATACCTATTTTATTTGGGTTTGAAGTGCCCCTTTTCTGGTACCATCTATAAGTTTTTTGAAAGCACTAAAATTTCATACATCTAAGCCATGCCTGTCATTTGAAGGATTTTATTTCAGATCAATCAGTTGAACCAATCCAATGATATCGGCATAGGCTTAGTTGAACTGGATCATGTTTATGATCTTTCTACCTTTGGGAACTCCTGATTTTTGCTCAAGGACAAACACAATAACTCTCCCATTATTCTGAAACCAAAACACAATGACGGAGCCTGGAAAGAGAAGTGTTTTTTGTGAGGCGTGACTCTATTGTCGGCGAGGATCTCTTCCAAAGACTTCGGTAAAAAAGGGTAAGATTTACTTGTACTTTTTAC
Source organism: Lactuca sativa (assembly GCF_002870075.4). NCBI lineage: Eukaryota > Viridiplantae > Streptophyta > Magnoliopsida > Asterales > Asteraceae > Lactuca > Lactuca sativa. The sequence goes on along the minus strand of NC_056631.2, from coordinate 84,719,445 downwards.
GGATCCTGAGATTCACTTTATTATTTTGTTTATTGTGACACAGTGTTTAAGTTTGAAGAAGTTGCTCCCACCGCTAAAGAAGCTGAAGACAAAGTTGCAAACTTTCTTACTTTATCTATGGCTGATATATCTTTCAAGCTTGAACACTATAGTCTCCAAGAAGGTTCTTCCACCACTTATTTAATGGCTACCGGTAAGGATCGTTCTTTTCCGTATAATTTCCTTTATTTTTAGGATCCTGAACTACTAGGGATCCTTTGTTATATACAAGATCCAAAGCTGCTTGCTCTAGATCTTGATTCGCCCTATATGATCTAGATGATGACATGTCCAGTGGTTTGATCATAGTCAAGAAGGAAAATGTTTTCTCCACTCTTCATCCGAAGAGGGCTCATATTGATCTCACTGTTAAGATGCCAGGTTCCTGGGAGAGGAAAACTGCTGAGGTCACATATCTAAGCCTAGAAAACCTTAGAGACAAGGAAGCACTTAGGAAGCTGGTCTCTTTTTCTTAAGTAGTAAATATTTTCTAGAATTATGGTGTTTGCTTTTCTGGTTTCGTTTTTATTGATTTTTTCTAGTTCAAGGTCTCTGGCCACATTTCTCGATCCACTTCTGACTTGAAGGTCAGGGCTAAGAAGGTTGTGCTAGCCTTAAAGGAGTAGGAGAGGGTGTGGAACGTCACCAATGAGGATCTCCTAATGAGGGTGGAGCTGATGAGCAAAGAGAAGGTTAATAAAGAGGAGGAGCATGCTGTGGAGATTGAGGAGGTGATTGCTAAGGTGAAGGGTAGCTTTTATGTGGCTGTTTGGGAAGCTAATATCAAACTCGTAGAGGTTATGGATAATACGGGATTCTGGAATGTTGCTGGTTGGCGTGAAACCCTAGCTAAATTAACTGGTGAACATGTTAACACTAGTCAAGATGTTGTAGGACAGTTGAAGGTGGGAGGAGAGGAGAATGAAGTAGAGAAGGTTCCAGGTGATGACAATCAGGCCATAGTTTAGATTTGGTTTGAAAAACAATTTGAATTTTTCTTGGGGTTGTAAGACGATTTTTACTCTTTTTTGTGGGGTTGGTGGGCAATCCCTTTTATTTGATGCCATGATTATTTATATCTTCTTACTTGGTTTACATGATTAATCTAGTTATAGTAGTAGGTATTTTGAGGATCCCTAGATGATTAGGATCCTAAAGAGTTCAGGTTTTACAAGAACTCTTGGGATCTTAATAATATGAGATGGTTAGTCATCTACTTAGGATTTTAAAATAGTTGGGATCCTTAGAAAGACAAACCTTTAGTTATAACGTAGGAAAATAGTTTTCAAGAAATAAGGATAGATAGAACATGATGATCCTTAGGCTTAGTTTTGACCTTTTAAAGTCTTTAGACTTAGAAGAAATTTCGTGTTTCAAGTCCTTCAGTTCCCTATGATTTTGGAGCTTATATAGGGAAGGATCCCTCTCAAGATAATTCAACTTAGGAATTTTCTAGGGAAAATCCCTGTTTAGCTTCTACTGGGAAAAATCCAAACTTTAAGAAAAGAAATACTGGGGATAAATCCCAATTTAGAATTGTCATTCGGGAAAATCCCAACTTAAGAAATTATGGGGAAGATCCCAATATTAGAAAATAAATAGGGAAGATCCCAACTTAGAAAATAACTTGGGAATATTCCATCTTAGAAAATAAATGGGGAAGATCCCACCTTAAGATAAGATGACAATGTTATAAACCGTAGATTAAACATTAGGATCTTAACATATGTTAAGAAATAAGAGGGTTTCTAATTCACTAAAGTGTGAAATGATCCCCTTAGTCACATCCCATAATAAGATATCGTCCATCCAAGTGATGTCTAGAAACCTAAAATTGTGAGAAAGAGCTTATTAAATCTTTAAATCTTAGAGAGGATTAAGTACCCTTAGTCAGAAGAGAGACGACCAGTCTCTATTCATAGCGGCTAGGATCCTTGAATTTTTGCAAATTACAGACGTTATCTTGGGGTGGGAGTTAGCGTAGCTAACACCCCTCTGATGCTTAAGCAAGTAATGGTCTTTTTTTAGAAAAAACAAATAGAAGGATTTAGACAAAAGTAAAGGGAAAAGAATGTGTACCTTGAATCTTATTTGAAAATGAAATATTTAACTTACATGGAATACGCTTTTAGGTATATGGCATTCTAGGATCTTAGAAAGATGTCTCCTTCTAAGGTAGCCAACCAATATGTCCCTTTTCCTGCTTTTGAATTGATAAGATATGGCCCTTCCCATTTGGGTGCAAACTTTCCAGCATTAGGATCCTTGGTATTTTGGAACACTTTCCTAAGGCCTAAGTCACCCACCTGGAATCTTCTGACTTTGATGTTTTTGTTGTATTCATTGGCAATCCTTTTTTTGAGGAGCAACAATGTGGATCCTGGCAAGATCCATGAGTTCATCGATAGTGTCGAGATCCTAGGCTAAGATCTCATCATTGTTCTCCTGATTTTGGAATTGGTATCTTTCCATTGGGATCACCAGTTTAGTTGGGGTCATGGCCTCTGATCCAAGCATCAAGGATTATGGAGTTTTACTTGTGGCTATTTTTGATGTAGTCCTATCTGCCCATAGGATGAAGAAAGTTCCTTAACCGATCTTCCTTTCTTTTCATATATCCTTTTCTTCAAATTGTTGACTATGATCTTGTTGCTAGATTCTGCTTGACCATTAGATTGAGGGTGAATAGGAGTGGACATTATCATTTTAATTCCCCAATCGGTGCAAAAGTCTCTAGTTCTTTTGCTTATGAGTTGGGATTCGTGATCGCATATGATTGCAGTTGGGATCCCAAACCTGGCTAGGATATTGTTTTTGATGAATGAGACTACTTCCTTATCTCTTACTTGAACAAGGGTTTCAGCCTCTATCCACTTGGAGGCTAATTTTTTAAGAATTTGAAGGTATGGTGTTATCTTTTCACCTTTAATTGCATAGATCCATTAAAATGGTTCGTTATTAATAACGAATCGACGTATACCTGAAGATCCTTGGATAGTTGCAGTCCCATGATTAGTGCTTCATATTTCGCTTCATTTTTGGTTGCATTGGATTCATAACTAATGGCGTGGGGTAGTATGTCCCCCTATGGCGATTTTAGTATGATCCCAAGGCTAGTTCCTCTTTGGTTAGATGCTCCATCCATGAAGTGCGTCCATCTTGCGATGTTTTATTCTTCTAAAAGTTGTCAAGTTTCCATTTCCACTTTGTCTTGTAGATCATCACTAAAGTCAGACAAAGAGTTTGGTAGCGCTTGTGACTTTATTATGGATCTTAGCTCATACTTTATGTCTCATGTACACTTCATTGGCCATTTGATTTTCTGATAACATTTTTAATTGGATAATTAGTTTTTACATGCATGGTATGAGTCTCAAAATAATGTCTTAACTTAGCAGAAGTTGTAACTAGGGAAAGTATCAGTTTTTCAAGATGATAATACATGGTCTCAACATCTAGGAGACTTTTACTTACGTAGTAAATATGATGTTGGTCCTCGTCAAGATCCTTGGCAAGAACTACACTTCAGCGTTTGAGGACACTAAGAGGTATAGGACGAGTGGCTCTCTATCTAATGGTTTTAATAACAGGGGTGTCGAACTTAATTATTTTTTAAGTTTTTGGAAGGCATTTTTGTGCTCCTTAGTCCATTCGAAGTTCTTTTTTTTTCTTTAGGATGTCATAGAAAGGTTTGCACCTTTCCGAGGATCTTGAAATGAACTTGTTTAGAGATGTTACTCTTTCAGTCAGCCTTTGGATATCTTTGGTCGTAATCGGGGATCTTAGATTAATTTTGGTTTTGATATGTTTAGGCTTTCTTCTATCCTCTTCTTGGTGACCATATATGCAAGACACTTTCCTGCCTTCATCCCAAAGTGACATTGGAGTGATTCAACTTCATGTTGTATTTGTCTAAGAGGTTGAATCCCTTTTGAAGATCTCTAAGGTGATCTTCATCTCTTTTAGACTTGACCACCATGTAATTAATGTAGTCTTCCATGGTGTCCCCCAGTTTTTCCTTGAAACTCGATTCACTAGTGTTTGGTATGTTGCCCCTACATTTTTAAGACCAAAAGGCATGACAATATAGCAATATATACCTGTAGGGGGTATGAATGTAGTATCCTCTTGATCAGATATTGTTAACACACTGTCATGGGCGTATTAAGAAAATAAAATTTCACTGCTGGTTGCACTATAAATATAGCACACGAAAGCAGGGTCGAATCCTCAGGACACTACCTAACGGTCAATGCCATTTTGCATCTTCTAGTCAATAAACAGAAAATATAAAAAAGGGGTTTCTGAATCAAACTAAAAACTAAAAATTGAAGTGAAAATAAATTAAATAAAAATCAGTAATAAAAACGATTTCAGTTCTGCTGTGACATTCCTAATCATGCAATCAGTCTAGATCTGGTTATTCAGAGTGTGTTCTATCTACGCTAGTACTGAGAAAAACTTACAAGCTCCAGTATAATCTGTTTTACCTAATTAGTTAACCAAATCAAGCTCTTTAAATCAACCCTAACTTTTTACTGTTCAATTAAACAAGCTCTTAGTTAAATCAAAATAATAACTTGATGATCTGTCTAAAATTCCCAACAATACTCAATACTTCTCACAAGCTTGGTACTATAAAGATATGATTTTTATAGTTTATACAAGAGTTAAGTCCCAAACACAGAACCAATATGATACTTCTTACATATTACTAGTTGACAAGAACAATTACAAATTCTATTAACTGATTAACCAAAATGATAAAAACCATAACTAGGTGATCAGACTAACAAGAATTAAAAATCAAACGTTCATTAAGCTCAAAAATGAAAAATCTAGATAGATAGAAACACAAAAAGAAAACCATATCTGATAACTAACCATATGAAAAGTACTAGTCTAACGTAAAAATGAAAACTAGGGTTTTAGCCACACATGGCTAAAAACGAATCTAAACTAGTAAAAAGAAAAATGAACTGGATAATCTTCTAAACAAAGTGTATGAGATGATTCACAACCTTCAAATCTTCATAAATCACTGAAAGGTATTAGAAATCACATTCGTAAGTGTTTTTCGTTGTCTGGAACCGTCTAGCCTTCTGATCTGATCATGAGGGTCTTATTTATACTCAAGACAAAAGCTTCCGAAGAAAGTAAACGACAAATGCGATTGCTGATTAGGTTTATACGATCGCAGAAATTGAGGCTTTTTCCAGAATTGCCTTCAAATGATGTACAATGCTATTTTCAACATTTTTAGGATTGTGGGACAAAAATGCAATCGTAAAATGGGTATATGCGATCATAGTTTTTTACTTTTATTCTCAAATGGCTTCCAGATTGTTTTGGTAAAAAATTACACAAGTATAAATCAACCGAATTGAATGAGAGGCTGTGATATTCGAATTATACAATAGAAAAAGGTAAAGAGAATGACACGATTCTTTACTAGGAAAGCCCTTGATCCTTACTAGGATCTCTGACACAAAACCTTGGGAGGTGATAATGATCACCTTCCTTGATGATTTTATTAATAAAATGATGATTACAGAGAGTATTTCAGTAAGAACAAGTGAAAAAGTTCGTAGAGTAAGCTAAGAGTCAGTAGTGTATGTCGTGTGCGAGATACATGTGTCAATTTATAGTCTAAACTTGCTAACAAGATGTATGATTTTCCCGGGATCCTCTATGACCAGCTTTTTTAATGTTGTTGGACTTGGTATTTCGGGTCTTTAGCATAGTTGAGACGACTCTCTGTTGAGAATAAGTCTTCTCTTGACTATTTCTACACATGTGTTAATTAAAAGAGAAATACAATCGTTATAAATGTTAATAATTAATACTCCCTCCGTCCCAATATTATTGTCCATAGACAAAAAAACACACAGATTAAGAAAAGCATTGATTACCACTAACTTTATATATAATAAAATGACAGCTTTGTCCTTACTTTGCATTTAATGCTTAGTTGGTTAGGTAATAATGAGGGGGTATTTTGGTAAAAATGTTATTTATTTTTAGAAGTGGACTACTATTTTGGGACAAACCAAAAAGGAAAGATGGACTATAATTTTGGGACGGAGGGAGTAATAATAGTAATAGTCGGGATCCTGAGATAGTTGAGGATCCTGAATATCTGATGAGGTTTGAGGATCCTAGCCCTAACAATTTCCCCCAAGTTATTCCTGAAAATATAGGAATTAATTTCGAGAATATTAAAGGGATGACTTAAATTAAAAATTAAAAAGAGGAGATAAAGAAGAGTTTAAAAATTGTCCCTTAAAGGATAAGTTTTATCCATCTTGAGGTAACCGAGAAGCAGTCAATTCAGCTTTCTTATCTCTTCTTTGCAATAAATATGGGCTTCTTGTAATTTCTTCTTTATTCTCTTCAGTCGTCATCATCTTATTGCAAAGGTAAATTTTCCTCTTAGTTGTTTTCTTCTGTTCCTTCGATTTTCTTCGTCATGGTTAAGAAAACTAGTCGTCCTCGAGCTAATTTGTTATTTCTCCCGAGAATGACTTCAGTGATCAAGCAATCTTATCTTATGATGAGGTTTGCTCCTTTAACGATGAGGATATGGAATCATTGAAAACCATTTGGGATTTTCTTTCCGATGTAGTTTTCCGACCTTTAGTGGCCACCGTTCAACTGGATTTTGTTTCTCCGACATGGATTTGCTTTCCCGAATACCCATTTACTCTAGGTTTAACTTATCCTTTTATTGGTATCGTACGTGATTTCTTTCCGACTACCCAAATTTCTTATATCCAAGTTATGCCTGTGGTTTGGAGGATCCTATTTTGGATTGACCGCTTGAATCAGTCCAAGAATATGGGCATTGGGATACCTAAGATGGCTCTCATTTATGATCTTTCTACTTTTGGTTCTTCCCATTTCCTTTTAAGAGTTAAGACAAACGAACCCCACCTCATTCTGAAATCTAAACAAAATGATGGCGCATGGAAGGAAAAATACTTCTTCGTGAGAAGTGATTCGATTCCCGACGGGGATTTCCTGCCAAAAACATGGATTAAAAAGGGTATGATTTGAATTTATATTTTAAGGATCTTGAAATTTACTTTCCTTATTTTGTTTGTTTTGATGCAACATTTGGATTTGAGGAGGTTGTTCCTGCTATTGGTGATTCCGAGGACAAGGTTTCCAAATTTCTTGCAATTCCTGCACTTGAAAGGTCATTCAGGTTCGAACATTCCAGTCTCCAAGAGGGTTCTTCTACTACCGCTTCTATGGATATTGATAACATTATTTAGCTTGGATACTTATTTTAGATTGATAAGGATCCTGAGTTGATAGGGATCTTTGGCAGGTTCGAAGACTACTCGGTCCAAGGCTCGCTTGGTTTAACGGATCTTGAAGACGATACGACTAGCGGTGTGATCAAGGTTAAGTTTTTCTGAGTAGAAGTACTCGGTCCAAGGCTCGCTTTGGTTTGGCAGATATTGAAGACGAAATGACTAGCGGTGTGATCAAGGTTAAGCAAGAAAAAGGTGTCACTCTACTCCCTCCTAAGATATCTCACGTAGACCCTACAGTTAAGGCTTCAAGATCCCGAAAGCGGAAGCCTTCTGAAGTCGTAGAGTTTGGTTTAGAAAATCTCGGCATTGAAGAGTGATCTCAAGAAGTTGACTACTTTTACTCAATCCATAAGTTTTTCTTTCATTCTTTGTTATTTTTCTATTTCTTATTGTCATTTGATCTTTTTTAGGTTTCTGACCATATCTTTTGAAGCGAGTGGAACTTTTAAGTAAGGAGAAGGCTGAGAAAGAGGGTGAGCATGCTGCAAAGATTGAGGAGGTGATTGCTTAGGTGAAGAGTAGCGTTGTGATAGCTATTTGGGAAGCTAAGATCAAGCTTGCTGAAGATCTTAAAAATTCAGGATCCTGGAATGTGGTTGGTTGGCGTGAGGCATTAGCCCAGCTGACTGGCAAGCCTGCTCCTGTCACTAAGGATCCTGCATTGTAGCCGTTAGAGGGAGGAGAGAAAGATGGGGCCAATGATGATTATATTACGGTCTAGGCCTGCAAGAAGATAAATTAAGTAGTTTTTGCGTTATGTAAGACATTTTAGCTTCCACATTAGTAGGTTGGTGTGCAACTTTTTGAATGACGTGGTTGTGTTTTCTTATTATATATTTCTATTGATTTCTCTGCATGACTATTACGATACTAGGATTCTTAAATAATCAGGATCTCGGAAAAGTTGGTTCCTGCAAACAATGCCGAGACAAAATTCTTATAGTTAATCATTTTCAGTATACTTGAATTCCGATAACCAAATGATTATTGCTCAGGATCCTTAAACTTTACTTAAAGTTTCTCAAGAAGAAGGATAGTTGGAACTTGATTGTCTTTAAGTTTTCCTTATGCTTTAGAAGCTTTTCAATCTTAGAATTTACTGAGGATAAATCTCAACTTAGGAAAGAACTTAGGATCGCTGTTGACTTCTGATGATAAGGTTCTTACTGATGACGTTCTATACCAATATGGATCTTTAATGATGAGGATCCTTAAGGATGAGGATCCTTAATGATGAGGACCTATATCATTAGATCATTCGGGGGAATTCCCTTCTTAGGATGACCACTTTAGGTTATAAACCCCGACAAAATTCTTGGGTAACATCATAAGTTCAACATGTTGATGTTATGTACTGGGGAGGATCCCAACTTATGACATATTTCATGGGAAAGATCCCTACTTATGATAACATGAAAATGTTATGATTCATGTGTATTTTCTGGGGAAAAATCCCGGCATGTGATAACATGAAGATGTTATAAACCTTATGTAATTTCTGGGGTAAGATCCCAATTTTAAATTACATGAAAATGTTATAAACCTTATGTAATTTCTGGGGTAAGATCCCAAGTTTAGATTACATGAAAATGTTATAAACCTTAAGGATCTTAACTTATGTTCAAAGATAAGAGGGTTGCCAAGCCACTACATAGTGAAATGATCCCTTTATTCATATCCCATAGTTAGATATCGTGCGTTCAAGCGAGGTGTATACACCTTAGTCTGTGTGAAAGAGGTAATTAGCTCTTTAAACCTTAGAGGGGATTAAGTAACCTTAAGGGTATGAGAGATGATCAGTCTTTAGCTTGTGTATATGATAGTTTAAAGATCATACCGTTGATATAATGGAATTGTTCAAGTGTTAAGATGTTGAGATCTTCGTGTGTCAAGATAAAGAACATTGGTTGTGGATCTTCAACCCTAAGGATCCTTATATTTCAGGATCATTGGTGATGGAGATCCTTAGCTGTACGTTGTTCTGCATAACAAACGTTAGCTAGGGGTGGGCATAAGTCTAGATAACACCCCTCCTATGCTTAAGTTAGTAATGTATATGAGGAGAAAATAAATACTGATGAAAAGTTTAAGGTAAAGAACATGTGAACCTTGGTTTTGTTGGAGATTAATCAATCTTGTTTACATATAATATGTTTTGAGATGTATAACTTTCTAGGATCTTGAAAAAATGTCTCCTTTGAGTGTTGCTAGCCAATATGCTCCTTTTCCTACTTTAGCATCTATGAGATATGGTCCTTCCCACTTAGGAGCTAATTTATCTGCACTAGGATCCTTGGTGTTTTGGAATGTTTTCCTTAATACCAAATATCCTATTTGAAATCTTCCGACTTTTATGATCTTGTTTTAAGCCTCGGTGATCCTTTTTTGAAGAGCAGAAATGCGTATCTTGGCAAGATCTCTGAGTTCGTCAACAATGTCAAGATCCTGGGCGAGGATCCTGTCCTTGTTTTCTTGATTTTGGAGCAAGTATCTTTTTGTTGGGATCACTACTTCGGTAGGGATCATTGCTTCTGTCCCAAACACCAAGGAATAGGGGGTCTGTCCTGTGGCTACTTTGGAAGTATTCGTATCTGCCCATAGGACGAAAGGAAGCTCTTCTGCCCATCTTCCTTTCTTTTGATCTAGCATTTTATTCAAGTTTTTTTTACTATTATCTTGTTGCTAGATTCTGATTGACCATTAGCTTGGGGATGAACAGGAGTTTACATTATCATTTTGATTCCCCAATTCATGCAAAAGTCTCTTGTCCTCTTGCTTATGAATTGGGATCCATTATCGCATATGATTTCAGCTGGGATCCCGAACGTGGTCAAGATATTATGTTTAATAAATGAGACTACCTCTTTGTCTCTAACCTAAACAAAGACTTCAGCTTTGATACATTTCGAAAAGTAATCAGTCATCACCAACATGAAGATTTTTCCTCCTAGAGCTATTGGTATTTTTACCACTATATCGATTCCCCATTTCATGAATGGCCATGGAGAGATAATATGATGTAGAGGTTTTGCTGGTTGATGTAGGGTGTTGTTGTGTCTTTGGCAAGCATCGTACTTTTGAGCATGTAGAAAATAATCTCTCTTCATGGTTGGCTAGTAGTATCGTGTTCTGAATACCTTGGAGCATAAGGATTTCCCCCCAGTGTGATTTCCGTAGTCTCCTTCATGTATGTCTTTGAGAATTCTACAACTTTAGGATCTTCCAAGAACTAGAGATATGGACCTACCATAGACTTTTTATAGAGTTTACCTTGGATTATTACAAATCTTGAGACTCTTGTTCTCAATGCACTTTTTCTTTTTTGTTCTGTTGGGACCATGCCATTTAGGAGATACTCCATAATGGGTTGGATCCATGATCGTGGGCTTCTTTGAGGATCATTTGTTGGGATCCCTTTGAGGAGGGATCTGAGGGTCAGGATCTTCGATGGCTGCTACACTTATTAGTTGTTCATGATCGTCGGGTTTATCGGAAAGGGATTCTATAGCTGGAGTTATTATGTGGGTTATACGAATATTCATTTCTTGTGGGATCCTTAGAGAGGATCCTAAGTTGGCTAATGCATATGCTTCTGTGTTTTCTTCCTTGGGAACTTGGGTTAGGCTAAAGTTTTCAAAATCAGAGGACAATGTTTTGAGGATCTTGAGGTATAATGTTAATCTTTCACCTATCACTACATAATATCCATTGAAGTGACTGGTTAATAATAAAGAATCAACAAATACCTAAATATACTTGATTTGAAGATCCTTAGCCAATTGTAGTCCCATGATGAGTGCTTCATATTCCGCTTCGTTATTGGTTGCGTTGAATTCACAACTAACTTCCTGGAGTAGGATGTCCCCTGTGGCAATTTTAGTATGATCCCTAGCCCGGTTCCTTTTTGGTTTGAAGCTCCATCTGTGCATAGTGTCCATTCTCCTAAGTTTTCATCTTCTAAGAGTTGTTTAGCGTCAATGTCTACTTTGTTTTGTAGATCATCACTAAAGTCAGCCACAAAGTCTGCTAATGTTTGTGACTTTATGGCAGATCTTGGCTCATATTTGATGTCAAATGTGCTTAACTTCACTGACCATTTTGCCATCCTTCCTCACATCTCTGGTTTTCTCATCACATTCTTAATAGGATAATTAGTCTTCACATGTATAGTATGTGTCTCGAAATAATGTCTTAACTTAGTAGAAGCAGTTACTAATGCAAGAATTAATTTTTCGAGAATAGAATATTTGGTCTTAGGATCTAGAAGACTTTCACTTACATAATAGATGGGATGTTGGTCTCTGTTATGGTCCTTGGCTAGGACAACACTTACCGCACTTGAGGATACCGAGAGGTAGAGGAGATGTGGTTCTCCATCTATAGGCTTCACCAGTAGTGGCACAGAACGTAAGTATATTTTGAGTTCCTAAAAAGCTTCTTCGTGTTCTTCGGTCCATTCAAACTTTTTGTTCTTTTTCAAGATACCGTAGAAGGGATTACAGCTTTATAAGGATGTTGAAATGAACCTGTTGAGTGTCACTACTCTTCCAGTTAGCCTTTGGATGTCTTTTGTTGAAGATGGAGATTTCAGCTTGATGATTTCTTTGATCTGCTATGGGCTTGCTTCTATTCCTCTCTTGGTTACCATATAACCAAGGAACTAGCCTGACTTCATCCCAAATTGGCATTTAAACGGATTCAATTTCATGTTGAATTCTTCTAGAATGTCGAAGGCTTCTTTGAGATCCCTGAGATGATCTTCACCTTTCATGGACGTCACCACCATGTCGTCAATGTAGACCTCCGTGGTGTCCCCCAACTTGTCTTTAAACGTCCGGTTCACCAGTCTTTGGTATGTTGCACCTACATTTTTAAGACCAAAAGGCATTGCAGTGTAACAATATATACCTGTTGGTTTTATAAATGTTGTATCTTCTTCCATCTGGATTTGTTGGAATCCTATCGAAGCATCCATGAAGGTTAAGAGTTCGTGGCCAACCGTTGCATCCACCATTGAGTCAATGTGTGGTAGAGGGAGAGGATCCTTAGGACAAGCCTTGTTAGGATCCGTGTTGTCTACACTTACTCGACACTTGCCATTCTTGTTTTGTACGAAAACTACATTAGTTATCCATCTCGGGAACTTTACATCCTTGATCATCCCTGTCTTGAGGAGCTTTTCCATTTCTTCCTGGATGATCTGATTCCTTTTGGGTGCAAAATTCCTTCTCTTTTCATGTATCAGTCTAAAATAAGGATCAATATTAAGTTTGTGAGTGATAATACTCATGTCTATACCTATCATATCTTCGTGTTTCCATGCGAACTTCTTGCTTATAGTTCGAAGGAAATTTAATAGGTCTTGCTCAATTTGCTCAGGTATTGAGGATACTATGAGGATATAGGCTTTTGGACCCTCGTTGCTCAAGGGCACTTCCTTCGCGTCTTGCTCCTTCGTTTCTAGAACATGTCGTGCCCCCTGCCTTTATTGCTATGCTTGTTGGGGTTTGTTCATAGGCTTCATAGAGGTTTTATAATATTCCTTTGACTCTTGTTGATCTCCCATGAACTTCACTGTTCCCCACGGAGTAGGCATCTTTACACACTGATGATATATTGATGGAACCGTTTTCATCTCGTGGATCCACGGTCTACCTAATATCACATTATAAGAAGATAAGGTGTCAATAACACATAAATTTTGTATAGAATTTACCCCCTCTATGTATATTGGTAGCTTTATCTCCCCAATGTTGTGTTTCATTTCCCCGCTAAATTCTATGAGGACCGAGGATCTTTTGATTATCTTCGATTCTGGGATGTTCATCCTCTTTAATGCGTCCAAGAGTACGATGTTGACCGAGGATCCTCTATCAACAAGGATCCTTCTAACAAAGTGGTTGGCAATGTACATTGTTATTACGAGTCCGTCATGGTGAGGATCCTAGATCCCTTCCCTATATGTCTCGTCAAACGTGATTTCCTTTGCATTGCTAGCCAAGGTATTCTTCTGTGGTCTATCCTCCTTATCTGTTTTAGAGACCTTGGCGTGTATTTTAGCCTGAGAATAAGAAGTACCACAATTGTTAGATTTGCCTGAGATAACGTTAATTATCTTGGCGTTTGGGGGTGGAGATCCTGGTTTCTCCGGGATATTGCGACCATCCTGATTGTTCTCCTTGGACTTTTATTTCTTTCTTCCGAGGGTTTCTTTAAGATGCCCTTTGCTAAGGAGATATCTGATCTCCTTCCTTAGGACTATCCAATCCTACTTCATGTGACCAAAATTTTCATGGTAAGTGTTAGGGCCAAGATCCTCAGATCTATCTAGGATCCCGAATCTTAAAGGAGTCTTAGGATCCCGAACATACATCAGGATCCTAAACAACGCCGTTATGATTCCCTAACAAGTTTAACGACTATATTTCTTGTTTATTTGTCACATGTGCAGAAATGGTCAACATAGGACTCATTCACAATGGAGAATCAATCCAACCCAGCTTAAGACCCGGAAATACCAAGTCAAAGCACGTTTTAAATACCAGTTCAGCAGGATCCCAGAAATATCAGACATTTAGTTACTTAATATAGTCTATAAGTACACCTGTAAAACACACACAACGGGGACAATTCTCTGACACCTTACTCATTTAGTATCACTTTACCATTTGTAATCGTATTATCATGCTTATATCTATAACTCTTTCTTCAATTAATAAAATCAAACAAGGAAGGTGATGATTATCACCTCCAAAGGTTTTATTTCAGAGAGCCTAACAAGGATCAATGGCTTTCCTTGTAAATCTATTGTGCAATCTTGTTCTAATTTTGTTAAGCACCTCACCTACAACATCACAGTATCTCATGCAATTTGGTTGATATCCACTTTGTCGATTTTTGACTAAAACAATTTGGCACCCACCATGGGGCCGTGGTGTTCTTAATTGTCGAAAATTATGTATACACAACCAACTTTTTCTTCTTCATCTATTCCTCCCATTTCGTCGAAAAAATGTTCCACCACCTCCAAAAGGGCATCCTAGTTAGAGGAAAACTATGGATACCTCTAAAAGTACACTTCTCCAGTCATCAACCACAAGAATTCGGGATCCCTGAGATTCCAGGATCCTTCTGTTTCGCAAACAGAGAACTCTTCTCCATGGTGAAGATGGTGAAGAAATAACTAAACCAACAACGGGAGGAAAACAAGACTACACTCAAGGAGATGGAAAGAATTAGGGAGGAGATCCGTTAACCCCAAGGAGCAGCACCCCCGATCTTGCAATCCAAGATCCTAAAGTTTGATGATGTAGGATCCTCATGAAATCATTATGATATAGGATCCGCAAGAGCCCGCTGGGAGATAGGATCCTCAACACCAACACCTACTCCCACTTGGCGTGTAACTCCAAACGAGCAAGACCATGTGATCCAGGATCCCAACAAAATCTTCATCACTCTCGATAACAAGGATCCTAGTAACTTTGCGAATAATAATACTTTTAATACTAACTCTATGGACCTTGATACAGGAATAAGCCCGGTCATGGTCAAGGAACATTTGTAGTTAAGGGAGATGATCTCAAGTGTACCTGGAGTGGTCCAACCTATACTAGAGGTATCTCCTACGAGCCACAAAATCTCAAGATTTTCTCCTACAATAGCTGAAGTTCCAAAGCTCTTCCAATCTCCCAACATGAAGCCTTTTGATGGAACCACTGATCCTGCAGAATGTGTGGCATAATACAGAGAAACAATGGAGATCATCACCATTCCCACACATCTATAGGAAGCCTGTTTTGGTTCCACCCTCATAGGATCAGCCTTGAAATAGCTTCTCAGTATTCTTCTTTATTACTTGTTTTGCTTATTTATTTAATCTTTTGAATAGTCGATTTTCTTATAGCATGAAATTCAAAAGGATCACTAGTGATCTCCATTGAGTACTTCAGGATCCTAACAAATCCTTTTGAGATTTTGTAAGCATGTTTGGGAAGGAAGAGCTGAATATTCCTAATATCGACATAGTCACTGTAGTAGAAGCCTCCTAGATGGATTTAAAGAAGTAGAAAATTGAGATTTATTAGACTTGAAGAAGGTCTAATCTTTACCATGCATGATCTTGGCAAGAAAGCATGGTGGCCAAGGAAAGGAGAGAAACCAAGTGGATGGAAAGACAAGTCTACATGGTGCATATACCATGAAGATTTCAGCCATATCACTGTGGATTGTGTAGCCCTCAGATAGGAGATTAGCTATCTCCTAAGAAAAGGGCATCTCAAAGAGATCCTAGGAAGACGAAAATAAAGATTGAAGGAAAAATAATAGGATCTTGCGAAGATCCTAGAAAAACTAGAATCCCCTCCTTCAAAAGCCAAGGTAATTAATGTTATCTTTAGGGGTCTTGATATTTTTAGAACTTCTTACTCTACAGAAAAAACACGCTGAGGTATCCAGAAAGGAGAAAGAAGAAAGTCCTTGGATGAAGACTTCGATAACACACGAATCTCGATGGATGAAGGATCCTCGGTGAACATCACACTATTAGATGCTCTTACCAGGATGAACATCTCAGAATCCGAGACAATAAAAGGACCCTCCGTAGTAATGGGATTCAACATCGAAACAAAGCATACAATTGTAGAAATCAAACTACCTATCTACATCGAAGGGGTAAACTCTATGCAATTCTTTTATGTTACAAATACTTAGTCTTCCTACCATGTTTTATTAGGTAGTCTATAGATCCATGATGTGAAAACATTTCCATTAATGTACCCTCAATGCATCAAAATGCGTACCCCTTGGGGGACAGTGAAGGTCCTTGGAGATCAATAGGAATCCAAAGAGTGCTATGGACCTCGATGAAGCTTTCCGCAGTATCAAGGAAAACATAACAATTAAAGTGGGGGCATGAGACGTTCCAACAGTGAATGAGCAAGATATAAAAGAGTGCTATGGGGCCTGAATGAAGCTTTCCTTAGTACCAAGGCAAGCATATAAATTAAAGCAGGGGCACGAGAAACACCAGAAGTTCCCCTAAACATTGAGGATCCTGACACTAAAGTACTCATAAGGTCCTCAATACCAGAAGACATCGAAAATGACCTAATTACATTCCTAAAAGAAAGAAGTAGAACCTTCGCATGGAAACATGAAGAGAAGACAAATATATATAAGAATATTATAACTCATAAACTTAACATTGATCCTTCTTTCAAACCCATACATCAAAATAGAAGGAAGTTGGCACCTAAAAGGTACGTGATCATTTAAGAGGAAGTGGAAAAACTTCTCAAATAGGATGATAAAGGAAGTCAAGTTCCCAAGGTGGTTGACCAATGTGGTCATAGTATAGAAGAAGAATGACTCCATGATAGACGTCACAACGAGTCATGAATTATTAACATTCATGGATGCATCAACGGGATTCCAACAGATCCATATGGAACCATCCAACCAAGAGGATTTGAAATTCATAACTATAATAGGTATCTATTGTTATACTACCATGTCGTTTGGTCTTAAAAATGCAGGTGCAACATTCCAAAGGCTAGTCAACAAAATGTTAAAAGAGAAACCGGGGGACACCATAGAAGTCTACATCGATGACATAGTGGTTAAGAAAGATGAAAATCACCTTAGGTATCTTGAAGTCACCTTTGATATATTAGATGAATACAATATGAAGTTGATCTCATCCAAATATCGCTTTGGAATAAAGGTGGGCAAGTTCCTTGGTTACCTGATGAAGCGATTCCTGACCAAAGATCTTCAAATGGGGAACCACTCCTCCTATACCTCTCCGTATCTTCATATGTTGTAAGTGCTATTCTGGCCTAGGATCTTTACGGAAAACAACATCCTATTTACTATGTAAATAAAAGTCTATTGGATCAAGAAACCACATACTCTCACTTTGAAAAAACTAATACTATAAATGTCAAAACTAATTATCTTATTAAGAATTTCATGAGAAATCTGGAAATGTCAGATAGAATAACTAAGTGGTCAATAAAGCTCATCACATATGACATAAAATATTAGCTAGGATTCTCAAAAAGTCATACATACCAGCAAAATTTGTCGCTGATGTTAGTGATGATCTACAACTCGAAGCAAAATTAGAAAATCAACAACTCCAAAAAGAAGAAAGCATGGTAAAATAAACGATTTTCACAGATGGAACTTGCAATTTTAGAGGAGCAAGCCCATGGATCATACTAAAATTGCCACACGGGGACATCCTACCTAAGAAGTTAGTTATAAATTCAATTTAACTAACAATGAAGCAAAGTATGAAACATTGATCATGGGGCTACAACTGGTCAAGGATCTTCCTGTATATGTCAATTTAAATTAATAACTAACCCCTTTAATGGATCCTATGCAAGGCGAGATACTAGCACTATACCTTCAAATTCTTAAAAAAGTAGCCTCCAAATTTGAAGCTTTTAGTCTGAATCAAGTCCCTAGAGAAGATAACACCGAGGCAGACGCATCAGTCAACTTAGGATCTTCAAGATGAGGGACTCATACTTTGTCATGATCCAAGGGAAATTATACACGAAAACCATGGCAGGTCTATATCTTAGATATTTGGAAGATCACGATGCTACATAAATTCTAAAAGACATACATGAAGCGGATTGTGGCAACCACACTGGGGGTAGATACTTGTGTCCCAAAGTGTTAATAACAGGATACTACTGGCTAACCATAAAGAAAGATGCCTTACTGCATGATTATAATTGTGAAGCATATCTCATTGATTCATAAGCAGGAAAGGGGGCATAGTGGCTAACATCCTTCCAAGATCCTAGAATTTTATACAACTCAAAGTGCACTTTATGTAGTTCGATTTAGTTACATTTCGTCACAACCAAGGCAAGGTACATACCTACTCTTTACTGTCATTTCTTTCATTTGTATATCTTTATTCCAAGAACAATACTGACTTAAGCATCAGAGGGGCATTAGCCAAGCTAACGAACACCCCAAGCTAACGTTTGCAACATGCAGAAACTCAAGGATCCTAGCCACTACGAATAGAGGCTTATCATATCTCCTCCGATTAAGGGTACTTAATCCCCTATAAGGTTTAAAGAGTTAATAACCTATTTCATCCGTGTTTGGGTTTCCACACCCCGCTTGGACGCACAATATCTTACTATGGGATGTGAGTAAGGGGATCATTTCACGCTTTAGTGACTTGGCAACCCTCTTATTTCTGAACATATGTTAAGATCCTAAGGTTGAAAGAATTAATGAACTCTTTCTCATGAGTTAAGGTTTATACACCTCGACTGGGTGCACGATATCTAACTATGGGATATGGATAAGGGGATCATTTCACGCTTTAGTGGCTTAGCAACCCTCTTATCTTTGAACATAACTTAAGATCCTTAAGGTTTATAACATTTTCGTGTTATCACACATTGGGATCTTATCCCAGAAATTATTTAAGGTTTATAACATCTTCATGTTATCACACGTTGGGATCTTAGCGCATAAATTACTTAAGGTTTATAACATCTTCATGTTATCACATGTTGGGATCTTACCCCAAAAATTACATAACATTTATAACATCTTTATGTTATCAAACGTTGGGATCTTTCCCCAGAAAATACATATGAATCATAACATTTTCATGAACAAGGTTATTTCCCATGCGATACGTCACAAGTTGGGATCCTCCCCAATATATAACATTAACATGTTATAGATTGAACTTGTGGTGTTACCCAAGAATTTTGTCAAGGTTTATAACGTAAACAGTTTATCCTAAGAAGGGAATTCCCCATATGATTTTATGATTAAGGATCCCCATCCTGAAGGATCCTCATCATTAAGGATACTCATCGGTAAGGATCCTCATCAGTAAGAATATTATCATTAGAAGTCAACAATGATCCTAAGTTCTTTCCTATGCTGAGATTTATCCTCAGTAAATTCTGATATTGAAGAACTTATGCAGCTTAATGAAAAACTTGAAGACAATCAGGTTCCATCTTTCGTTGTTCTTAACTTTGAATTTTTTTAAGTAAAATTAAGGATCATAAACTTTTCAAGAAGTTTTAAAGCACTTAGATTTACAAAAATTAGTTCTTAAAAAATTCTTTTATACTTGTTTTATTATAAAAAACAAATGTTCAGATCCTGAAGTAAATTTCTAAGGTTTATAACATTATCATGTTATCTTAAGTTAGGAGCTTCCTCTGTATTACTTAAGTTAGGATTTCCCCAATATATCTTCTGTTGGGATTCTCCCCAGTATATTTGAAGTTGGGATCTTCCCCAATTATTATCTTAAATTGGGATCTTCCCCAATATTACTGAAGTTGGGATTTTCCCCAGTATACCTTCGGTTGGGATCTTCCCCAGTATGTCTAAAGTTGGGACTTTCCCCAATTATTATCTAAAGTTGGGATAATCCCCAATATTTCTTAAATTGGGATTCTCCCCAGTAAAACTTTAAGCTGGAATCTTCCCCGGTGAATTGCTATGTGGGACCTTTCCCAATATTACCTAAGTTGAGATCTTTCGAAATATTACCTAAGTTGGGATTTTCCCCAGCGAGAGTTAAGTATCAATATTCCCCAATAATTTGCTAAAGTTTATAACAGTGACGCGTTATCTCATGTTGAGATTTTCCCCAAAAAATACCTAATGTTTATAACATTCTCATGTTATCATATGATTTTGATTTTTCCCAATAGTTTACTACGATTGGGTTACTCCCCTGAATATATGCAAGACTTATAGCATTACAAATTTACCTCCAAATGATTTCTAAGACGGAATCCTCCCTAGTTAACTAAGTAGAAACTTAACAAGGATCTTCCATGATGAAATCCAAAAACAAGAATCCTCCTGATACAAGCTTCAAGATCATGTGGAGCTAAAAGACTTACAACACAAAAATTCTGCTAATTCAAAAGTTTTCAGAAGGTCAAAGCTAGACCTAAGGGTCATCAGGTTCTATCCATCCTTATTTCCTAAAGTTTCTCCTCATAAGAAGATAATCAAAAGCTCATCCTTTATAACTAAGGATCCTAATGGTTTCAAATCCCTTAGCAGATGATTAGTTATCCTAGATCATTAGGATCCCAAGAATTCGTGCGAAACATGAACTCTTTAGGATCCTAATTGTCTAAGGATCCTCAAGAAAACCTATTTTGATTCTGTAACCAAATAAATCACGCAAGAAAAGAGACATACCAAAGCATCAGTATTAAAAGGGGTTACACTCCAACCCAACAATAAAGAAAATATTGTTTTGTAGAACAAAAATTTAAAATTGTTTTTAAATTTATCAAACTTAATTCAAGGTTTGATCACCCCCAACTGAGATATACTCTGTCTCTTTCTTTTCTTCTCTACAGGATCCTCACCAACACTACAAGCTCACTAGTCAACTTAGCAAGCGTTTCATGCCAATATTCCACATTTTAGGATCATGCATTCTCTACATCCTCTGCCAGCTTGATCTTTACCTCTCAATTGACCTCAACAACACTACTACTAACCTTAAAAATCAACTCCTCGATCTCAAGCGCATGCTTCGCCCGATCAAGCTTAACCTTTAGATTTTCGATAGATAAAGAAACATGATCAAGCAACCTGTAAAAGATCACGATTGCCAGAAAGAGAGAAACTTCCTCAGCGCCTCGTTCACACAAGGCTCTCAGTAGACTTCCTCTTTCGGGATCCTGGAATATTAAAGGTAATATTTATCGAGGTTCTTGCCGGAGGAAGAGAAGATGAGTTATTCTCCTTCTTCACCACAAGTTGGCCACCAGACATGGCGGAGTCGATATCAACAAGGGTGAACCAAGCACTAGAGTGTGTAGCCTTGGATCCTAAACATAACAAAGGAACTTAATAAGTTCATGATCCTTCATGAAAAATAAAAAATAGACAAATAAAGGAACTTTACCTTTCGGCATGGGGGCAATAGCAGATTTACCTTTCGAAGCTAACAAATCTTTTAGTCTCAGGCAAAGCAAGGAAACTTCCAATCTTCTCGTTGGTATCTTCAGCAGCAGGGATGGGATCCTCGAACTTGAAAGCTACATCAAAACATATAAAACAAGGATGTGTGAATTTTACATCATCAATGAAATAAAATAAAACCTATCCTTTCTAACCTAATTTCTTGGTAGGAGATCACCACCGGGGATGGATTCACGTTTCACAAAGAAATATTTCTCTTTCCAAGAACCTTTGTTTTGTTTTGATTTCAAAATAAGATGTGATTTACTTGTTTTGACTCTGAGTAGGAAATGACAAGCCCAAAAAGTTTGGAGATCACAAACGTGGGCCAACTTAGCTAAACTCGTGTATAAATCCTTAGATTAATTCAATCGATCAACCTAAAGCAGGTCCTCCAGATCATGAGCATAGTTTGGATGCGACCAAACCTAAGTAGGAGAGACGAAGTCGGGTTGGGTCTTAGCAACAAAAGGCTTGAAACTAACATCGGAAGGAAAAGCCTCGATTGACTTCAAGGAATCAATGTTGTCATCAACAAAAGAACATGTCTCTTAATAAGACATGATCGTTTGAAAAATCAAGGATGCTCGAGCGAGAATAGAGTACCTCTTTACCCATAATCAACAAACAGGAAAAATAAGAAGAAAGGAGAAAAAAATTTACCTTCAAACCAAGGAGAGAAAAGTGATTTGACAATATAATCACATCTTTTTGAAGGATACAACTCTATCCATTAGAGTTTGAATTTCGAATCCTTTATTTCCAATTAATTAAATTATACAATTTAAATACTTGAAATAAATTCAAATATTTTGCAAGTATAATTTGGGGGCAATTGTTAGGGCCAAGATCCTCAAACCTATCTAGGATCCCGGATCTTAAACGAGTCTTAGGATCCTGAACAACGATGTTATTATCCCCTAACAAGTTTAACGACCACATTTCTTGTTTATTTGTCACATGTCCATAAATGGTTAACATATGACTCATTCACAATAGAGAATCAGTCCAACCAGGCTTAAGATCTGGAAATACCAAGTCAAAGCACATTTTAAATACCAATTCAGCAGGATCCCGGAAATATCGGACATTTAGTTACTTAATCTATACTATAAATACACCTGTAAAACACAGACAACGGGGACAATTCTCTGACACCTTAATCATTTAGTATCACTTTACCATTTTTAATCTTATTATCTTGCTTATCTCTATAACTCTTTCTTCAATCAATAAAATCAAACAAGGCAGGTGATGATTATCACCTCCCAAGGTTTTGTGTCGGAGATCCTAACAAGGATCAATGGCTTTCCTTTTAAATCTCTTGTGCAATCTTGTTCGAATTTCTTTAATCACTTCACCTATAACACCACGACCTCTCATGCAATTTGGTTGATATCTACTTTGTCGATTTTTAACCAAAACAATAAGCACACCATTTAGACTAGTCTTTCCAATTCGTGGACTTGTTATCCTTCTTTGGCCACCTTGCTTTGTCTCCGAGATCCTACATAGCATGGATTAAACCCGAAACATCCACAGAAAAACAATAGTCAGTGATCTTAGGGGGTTCCCCTTCCTCTCCTTCATCTTCGAGGGCATTAACCCTGTGATGATCTGGTTTGGAATACGACTTCGGTTTGTAGGATCTTGGAGCCGAAGATTCGACCTTCCTATTGGGATTCTCGTATTGACTTGAACTGTTTCTCCTATTTTGGACTTCTTTATCCTCTTCATACCTTATGAACCTCAATGCTCGATACCGAGCTTTATCTAATCTCTTGCATGGAGTCGTCACGAGGTCTTCATAGAAGGGTGAATCCTTCCTTAGACCCATCTTGAAGGCCTTGAAAGTAGTCGCCGTATCAATGTTAGGGATGCTCAGAGCTTCCCTGCTAAACCTGCTAACAAAATCCCTAAGTCATTCCTGAGGATCTTGAACCACCGGATAGAGATCACTAGTGATCTTCTCAAACGTTTTGCTACAAGAAAACTGGTTATTGAAAATATTGACTAAATGTGCAAATGAAGTAATAAAATATGGAGGAACATTTATCAGCCATTTGAGGGCGGATCTCGTGAGGGTCAAACCAAAGCCTTTGCATAGGAAAGCTTCCTTCAAGTGCACTGGGATGGGAATGATCTCCATCCTTTATCAGTATTGTGCCACGTGATCTTTAGGATCTGTAGTTCCATCATAAGGCTTCATGCTAGGAGTTTGGAAGCGCTTAGGAACTTTAGTATCAACTATCACATGAGAAAATTTTTGAGATCCTGTGACTTGTTGGAGATGCTTTGGGTATGGGTTGAACTACCCCGAGTACGCTTGAGATCACCTATGTCAACTGCTGAAGTTCCCTAGCCATGTTTGGACTTATTCCTGCATCAACATTTATAGAGTTTGTATTGATAGTATTGCTATTTAAGAAGTTACCAGAATCAATGGTTCTAGGAGTATTGAAAGGCTCATTGAGATCATAGATGCTTGATTATTCATAGTTGTCCCCTAAGGTGACATAACGGTAGTAGGAGCTGTGTTCCCCTGATGATTTCCTGAGGATCCTACAATGTTGAAGTTCAGGATCCTTGGTTGTACAAATGTGGGCATCATTTCCTGGGATCTCTAAAATTCCACCTTCATCCTATCTACTTTCCTAAGTAGTGTTCTATTCTCATATTGCTGTTGGGTCATCTGTTGCGTCATTTTCCTCATCATAACAAAGAGTTTAGCAGTAGTGACCGGAGCAGTCGGATCCTGGAGTCCTGAAGATCCCTGTTGGGCTGAAGTTCTGTTTTGTATTGCGTCTTTTGGGCTCGTAGATTAGCCTAGTATTCTCCGGTTTGGGCCTGTCCAACCGAGAGCCTTTTATGTGTAGTATATAAGTTATCACTTGCATGCATATTAGGTTAAGATTTAAGATTCAAGATTTCTGTTTTAGCGTTCCAGAGTTTACGAAATTGTGCTCTTGTAATCTTCCAATCCTTTACAGTTGATGTTCTTAATCGAGCTCTTCTAAGGATTTTGTTTAATCATTCGACACGTTTGATTCAAGCTGTTTGTTCTTATTATTTCGTTCTGCCTTGTTATTTATATTGTGTTCTTGCGTTTCATATTCATATACTTGTTCCCAATCTAATCGATCTTTATAGATTAAAAGTTATTTGTTTTAATCTCATCAATTGGTATCAAAGCAGGAGGCTGTGTAATCGATACACTTCTTTTCTGTGAAAAAGATTTTCATTAGGGTTTTCCGCAATCATTGATATTTATTGAGCCGTCATCTTAATTGACGTATCTTAGTATTTATTGTTTTGCCCTAATCTGCTTTATTACAAGTCTGATCTTTGAACAGGTTATTACGATCATTATGGACGCAACGCAATCAAACCCTATTAATATTTCCAACAGCATTGGTTCGACGACAAAGATTCCAATCTTATACACCCATGACTATGAAGTATGGGCACATCATTTTGAAGATTACGTGATTGGATCGGAGGACAATGGTTTTCTCATATGGGAAGCCATTATCAATGGACCATTTTCTCATTCAGCGACATCCAGAGTTATTAAGACGCAAAAAGATTACAACGATTTGCTCAAGGACGTGACGAATATTGCGCAGGATGAGAAAGATAAATTTCAGTGCAATATTAAGGCACTAAGGTTGATCAGATTCGCCCTTCAGTCCGACACATTCAGACTAGTCAGCTCATGCACTACGACGAAGGAAGTGTGGGATAGACTTCGCGAACTGTATTCAACAGACGAAGATCTTGAACACTCCATCCAAACCTTGCTTCTATCTGAGTTTGGAGAATTCAGGCAAGGGGCTGAAGAAACCGTGACCCAGACGTTTGATCGCTTCAATCATCTTCTCAGCAAGATGATCAAACACGACATTGAAAGGAAGCTCATCGAACAAAAGGTTACTTTCTTGAACGGACTAAGATCGGAATGAAGAGCAGTAGTGTCTACAGTCAAAGCCCATGAACAGTTTAAATCATACTCTTTGGCGAAACTGGTGGGTATTCTAAAGTCCCAAGAGAAGATTGTTGTTCAAGAGAAGAACGTGGTGTCCAGTCTTGGTTCGTTGGCCCTCCTATCTAAAAGTAAAGCTGTGATGGAGGATGAAGAGCTCAACTTGGAAGAATATGACCTCACAACTGAGGATTATGCCATGATGGTATCCAATCCTAAGAGGTTCATAAAGAAGAGATTCCCCAGCAACAAAAACCGAAACTGGCAGGGGAGTTATAGCTCTGAAAAGGCAAATAATGAACCGAAGGCTGAGGAGTCCAAGAAGGAACCGAAGGCAGATGGCGATTCCGGAGTAAGTTGTTTTTACTGTGGTGGCAAGAACCACTATGCTAAGGACTGTGTTCTTAAAAAGATGGCTGAAAAGGATGACGGAAAGGATGAGGAAGCCGTGCTGCAGAAGAGATTGGATGAGTTGAGGAAGAAAAAGTCTACCGCTAACCCTTCTATTAATGCTCTTATTGTGCAGGGTTCGGTTAACAACGATGAGTTCGGTAGCACTGAAGTTTGGTCTACTGACTCAGAAGATGAAGAAGTGAGGAAGCCTACTCATGGAAAGGCTTATATGGCTAAGGAGGAAAGCAGTGGTGGAAAATGCTTCATGGTGTCAAGCGCATCTCAAATGAGGGGATACAATACCGATGGAGGAAGTAATGGACCGAAAGCGCAAGAAGATATGTGCTTCACAGCCAAACCACTCAGCCAACAGTTCAATGAGCTTGATGAACTGATAAAGAAGGTACAATCTGTTTTTATTTCATCTAAAGTACCATCATCCTCATATGAGAAAGAACTAAAAAACGTTAACACAAGAATTTCTCATTTAGATAGTAGCTTAACTCAAACTAGAGTCACCAATTCTAACCTGACTGATCAATTAAGCAGGGTGGCGTCGAAGAGTGAGGAGCGGCGTATGTGGATTGAGTTAAAAGAGTCGGAATTAATTAAAGTCAAAGACGAAAACATTTATTTGCAGAGAGACAATTTGAAATTGTTAAAACAACGAAATGTTTTTTGTTTAATAGCTAAACGTTTATATTCCAATATTACTCAACTGCATTTGGACTGTGAGATAGGCAAAAAGATCCACCGTATGATTTTACCATTCCTAGAATTTAAGGAGGATGAAATCGATGCCGAAGCTTACAATTGTGAGAGTGTGATTTCGTCTGATGATGTCAACCCAACTTATCAAATTGGACTGGACAAAATTGAGTCCTTCATTAAATCCAAAGACCATAAGGACATGCTCAAAAATCTGTTGGACGAAAATGATAAACTTAAACTGAGAACCGAAACCATACAAAAGTTTGACTCTCTAAATGCCAAAGTAAGCTCAGAAAATAAAATTGATGTTGAAAATGCATCTGAGCTTAACGAGGACGAAAACATGAGTGAAATTTCTGTAGAGGATACGGTTGACTGCTCAGAATTTGTGAAAAGCGAAACTGAAAACCACAAAAATCTTATTTCTGAAAATTCTGTGGAATTCGCTAGATTGTCCCAACAAAAGTCCCCGAAATTAGTAGAAAAGGCTGTTGTCTATCAAAAGGTCAGAACCACTCCGAATCAGGTATACAAAGTGACTGGAGTAACCGAACATCAGACAGCTGAACTCACGGCTATTGTTAACGAAGACAATGCTGATGGCTGTGATGAGTTCTTCTGGGAAGCTCCTATTGACAATGGAAACGAAACCGTTGGCCTATCTGAAAGAACCTCTTGGATGAAGAAAGGGAGATACATACCTGAACCCTTGAACAAGCCTGATAATTTCAGTGAACCAAGCACAAGTGGTACAAAAGACACTCCTCAAGAGGTTGATCATTCAGTAAAAGAAGACATTCCTTCAACGCCAACAGCTCGAAGTGAAACTTCATCAGATACTCCTTCCACTTCCTCAGGACAAACTGAATCTTCTTCAGATATTCCCTCTGCTCCCTCGTTTCAAAGCAAAACTCCTAAAGTTCAAAAGGAATCAGCAAAGGATACATCAAAAGCGAAAGCGAACGTTCATCATCAACCTAAACAGATGAGGGATAAAAAGATAGAAAGGAACCTAAGATACAGGAAAAACCTTTCTGAAAGGAAACAATTCTGGCACTCCCAGAATGCATACTATTCACACAAGGACAAGAATCTGAAGTATGAAAATAATCTCGTAAGAAAGCACGATAATTCCAACAATCGAAAGCCAAGGTTCGGTTCGCAAGAAGATACCAACCGAAAGCCAAGGTTCGGTTCGCAAGAAGATACCAACCGAAAGCCAAGGTTCGGTTCGCAAGAAGATACCAACCGAAAGCCAAGGTTCGGTTCGCAAGAAAATTCTAACCGAAAGCAAAGGTTCGGTTCTGAAAAGGATTTCAACCGAAACCAAAGGTTCGGTTCCAAGAACAACTCCAACCGAACTCAGGGGTTCGGTTCTGAAGTCAGAAGAGAACAAGACTCAAAAGTTAAACCCACCAACGATCAAAAGCAAAAGGGTCACCTAGAGTCATCAGCAAGGAAGACACCTCCTTCCAAATCCAAATCCTCTATTCCTAATTCTTCTTGTTCATCTCCATCTTGCTCTAACTCTAATTCCATGGGTTCTCAAAAACCACGTCCATCTGCTGAAAAGAAGGACAAGCAGAAAGTCGGTGAATTCAAACCTGAGTCTAAAGCGAACACAACCAATCCTAACAAAATAAAAGTTTTCACCATTAAAAGGAAAGATGAAACAACTTTAATTAAAAGAACATATCTTGTTGATATCTCTCTAACTATTCCTGTTCCCATGAAAACCTCACATGGACCCAAGAAACTTTGGGTTCCTAAATCTGCTTAATCTTTGCAGGTTATAAGCGACGAGCAGTTTGACGAAGAATGGTACATCGACAGTGGCTGCTCGCGTCACATGACAGGGAGGAAGGAGGAACTCAGGGAATACAGATCTCTTGCAAATGGTGGCAACGTTAAGTTTGGAAATAACTCTTTCGGCACCATAAAGGGATATGGGATGATAACGAATGGTGATTTTACCATAAGAAAGGTGGCTTATGTGGAAGGACTTCAACACAACCTCATCAGTGTATCTCAGCTTGTTGGAGGTACAGGTCTCAAAGTTTCATTCGATGATGAAGGTTCTGAAATCATAGAGAAAACAACAAAGAAAGTGATTCTGAAGTCAGAGCGAAAGGGTGAAATGTTTCTGTTGAACATGAAACCCATCAAAGGAAACCCAGCTATTTGTCTGCTATCAAAGGCTCAATCCGACGAAAGCTGGTTGTGGCACAGAAGACTCTCTCATCTCAATTTCAAAGATATCAACCGGCTTGTCACTGGAGGTCATGTTAGGGGTCTTCCATTGCTCAAGTTTGACAGAGAGCATTTATGTGCTGCATGTGAAATGGGAAAGCAGAGTCGTCAAAGTCACCCATCCATTGTTAACACAAAAGTTGTTGAACCACTCGAATTGCTTCATATCGATTTATGTGGTCCTTCATCTATTGAAAGCATCGGTGGTAGCAAGTACATTCTTGTTGTCGTTGATGACTTCTCTAGATTTACATGGGTGTTCTTTCTAAAGCTCAAATCTGAAGCGACTCAAAAGCTGAAAGTGTTTATCAAGCAAATCGAAGTCCAGCTCAAGAAAGTCGTTCGCAACATCAGGAGCGACAATGGTCTCGAATTCAAGAACAGGGAGTTTGAAGCGTTTCTTGCAGAAAAGGGAATTAGCCATAATTTCTCAGCTCCCTACACACCACAGCAGAATGGAATAGTCGAAAGACGAAACCGATCTCTGTGTGAAGCTGCCCGAACTATGTTAAGTTTCGCTTCCTTACCTCTATATTTTTGGGCTGACGCTATTTCTGCTGCTTGTTATACACAAAACAGGTCCTATCTCAACAAGCGATTCACGCTCACACCATATGAGATACTAAACAACAGGAAGCCCAATGTGAAATTTTTCCATGTTTTTGGCTCAAGGTGTTTCGTCTTTAACTCTAAAGAACACCGCAACAAGTACGATGTCAAAGCCGACGAGGGAATCTTTCTGGGTTACTCACTCACTTCAAAGGCGTATAGGGTCCTAAACAAACGATCAAGAAGGATTGAAGAGACCTACTATGTGACCTTCGACGATAGCTATGTCAAGAAGCTACAGGCCATAGATGACACTGCCAGGGAAATCTTTCCTCAAACTGGTCAAGTCACAGTCTCAATCTCCAATATGTACGAGAATTTTCTGGATCTCTTTGACGAACCGGAAAAAGCTTCTCTCTCAGAAGCAGGTGCAGCCGACAACAAAATAGATCATATGAAGCAGATTGTCGAAGATGCTGCAAGAAGAATGCATGAAGGAGAATCGCCTACTGATGAATCTCCAACCAACAATGCTTCAGTCGAGAGGGAGCCAAATTCTCTTGTCGAGGGGGAGTCTAGCTCACAAGTCCAGGGGGAGCCAAGCTCTACTACTTCAACCGAAGGTCCTTCATCAACCGAAGATGCACATCCTCACGAAAGTCCTTCAATGTCTGAAAATCCAGCACCACAAGAAACCCCTGAACCTCACGTTTGTCAAGACTCATCAATTGAGGGGGAGCATGATGATATGACGCTTGATTTTGATAGCCAATCCGAGCCTGAAGAGATGATCAACGCTGAACTAGATCCATCCTTTGATCCGAATTACCCTCCTCTTACAAAATGGACCAGAGATCATCCTATCTCTCAAGTAGTTGGTGATGTATCTGAAAAGGTTCTGACCCGATCTCAACTGAAGGCAAAACAGACATCCTTATTCTCAAAAGTTGAGTTTTGTATGTTTAACTCATTTGTATCAAAAGTCGAACCGAAGACAGTGAACACTGCCCTCGATCACTCTGATTGGGTTCAAGCGATGCAAGACGAACTGAATGAGTTTGAAAGGAACAAAGTCTGGCGCCTCATTCCAACTCCTCCAGATGCTTCGGTTGTTGGTCTTAAATGGGTCTTTCGAAACAAAATGGACAAGGAAGGTAATGTCATTAGAAACAAGGCTCGCCTGGTTGTCAAAGGATACTTTCAGGAGGAAGGGATAGATTACGAAGAGACGTTCGCTCCAGTCGCTAGGCTAGAATCGGTTAGAATATTTCTGGCCTATGCTGCTCACAAAAACTTTGAGGTCTTCCAAATGGACGTCAAGTGCGCATTTCTCAATGGAGAACTTGAAGAAACGGTGTATGTGGAGCAACCTCCTGGGTTCGTGAATGAAAAATATCCAAATCATTGCTACATTCTGGATAAAGCTGTGTACGGCCTCAAACAAGCTCCGAGAGCCTGGTATGAAACGCTTACAAAATTTTTAAAGATGTCCAAATTCAAACAAGGTTCGGTTGACCCAACCTTCTTTCGCAAAAAGGAAGGTAACCACCTTATGATAGTTCAAATTTATGTCGATGACATCATCTTTGGCTCTACGAATCCCAGCTTAACAGCTGAATTCAGAAAGTTGATGGAGACTAAGTTTGAAATGAGCTCAATGGATCCTATTAATTTTTTCCTTGGTTTAAATATAAGACAGGGACCCGAAGGCATCTTTATCAATCAGGAAGCTTACACGAAGACTCTCCTAGCAAAGTTTGGCATGATGGGAGACTCAAAAGTCAAAGTCCCTATGACATTCGGCACCAAACTTACCCCTTCACTGGATAAACCGGCTGTCGACATCACGCTCTATCGTCAAATGATAGGCTCACTGATGTATCTAACTGCTAGCAGGCCTGATATCATGTTTTCTGTATGTTATTGTGCTCGATTTCAGGCTAACCCACGCGAACCTCACATGCTGGCAGTGAAGAACATCCTACGCTATCTCAAGCGAACCGCCTCCTTGGGTCTATGGTATCCATCCAACTCTGGCTTCTTCGTTCAAGCCTATTCTGATGCAGACCTTGGAGGATGTGGACTCGACCGCAAAAGCACAACTGGTGGCTGTCAATTTCTTGATGGGAAGTTGGTCAGCTGGCAATCCAAGAAACAAACATGTGTGTCGCTGTCTACTGCTGAAGCGGAATACATTGCCGCTGCATCCTGCACATCACAAGTGATTTGGATCCAGAGTCAACTTCGAGACTATGGACTCAATATGAAGAAGATCCCTCTATATTGCGACTCTGAAAGTGCAATTAGGATCTGTCATAACCCGGTGCAACACTCTAAAACCAAACACATAGCACTGAGGTATCACTTCATCAAAGATCATGTGGAAGATGGAAATGTCGAAGTTCACTTCGTAAGAACCACTGATCAACTGGCTGACGTCTTCACCAAAGCTCTTCCAGAAGCCTCATTCAATAAAATTTTGCAAGGCCTAGGTATGATGGAATCAGAGTCAGTACCTCACACTACCTCTCAATCTCAAACGTAAGAAGCGAAACCAACCGAACGTTCGGGTTCGGTTCAACCATTTCACTCGCTCATTACTTCAAAGGTAGTTTTTCTAAGTTGTATATTTGTTGTGCAAAATTTGTTTTTCTTTATGTAAAAAGTTTTTTTTATTGCATATCTAAACTCCTTGGTTTCTTAAAATTTTCCAGAACCGAAACCAACCGAAGGTTCGGGTTCGGTTTTTCAAAATTTTCCAGAACCGAAACCAACCGAAGGTTCGGGTTCGGTTTTTCAACTTTTTCCAACCGAAATCAACCGAACGTTCGGGTTCGGTTTTCCATTTTTTTTAATCAAAAGTTTTTTTTCTTGTCTTATTTTTAATCTTTTCTATTTTTTTATTCTTTTTTAATTTTATTTTTATTTTTTTATATACATTTCAAACACTCCAAAAATATGTTTTTTTTTTTTTTTTGTATGTTCGTTTACTTATGGGGATATATTTGCTGAATTACTTAAGTGTCCCTAGAAGCATGCTGCTGTATGTGTCCCAAGCCTCATAAGATTTTGAATAATTGCCTTCACGACTTGGTATACACAAACCTTGTCTTCCCAATAAGGCTAACTTATTTATTCTAATCGTGAGCTACCTCACACTCTTCTCACATGAGTTAAGAGTCTCCTGCTTGGTCCTTTCTTTCACAGCAGAGGTACTATGTCTTCTTTCACCATCTCCATTACACTTCTCCATAACATTCGTTTCATCACTGTAACCCTAGAGACTCTCAGAAACTACCACTGAGGTTTATGGTTACGCAACATCTGTGTTTATGATCTTAGTTTCGTGCCACTACGAGCTGAGTGAAACCCAAAATTCAACACCAAAGAATTGACGGTGACAAATTAATTTGATCAAGTTTTTTACCAATGAATTGACGAATGTACCTTCATGAAATCTCAGTTTCTTTTCCTTTTGCGTGGTTCCAATGAAATTGTTACACACCATAACATTTCTTCCCAAGGGATCCAGTTTTATAATTTTTTTATCTGAGATTTTATACTTATCCAAGTCACTTAAAAATCAACTCCAACCTACTTGTTCAACAGACTACACTGGTCTCACAAGTACTTTGTTCACATTCGTTCTTATATCAAGAATTGAATTGATGAATCAAAGCGAAACCACCCTTATTTTATCTTATTAAAAGAAGCCTTTCAACATTTATTAATAAATGTTTGATCGTAATTCAACGGGATTCCACACTAACACTTTAAGGTCTCTCTTGATCTTGAAGGAAGAGATTCGTGCCCGGGATCATCAGTTTCGTGTCATAATTGACATCACAGATTATTCCAAAAAGAGTTGCTTTATTTCCTTATCTTTTACACTCTTTGCACGAAAATCCTAGATTTTCAAAAATTCCGTTACTAATTATTTTACAGGCTGGATAATTAATGGATGGTTCATAATGAAGTTGTGGTTACCAAAAATCCACGTGGGCGTTTTATTCAAAAGACAGCAGGTTAAAAAGGGGAAAAGACAAAAGATGCTGACGCGGCGGAAGTTCAAAGGATAGAAATTCAAACGACGGTAAAAAGGCGGGCACGTGAATTTGAAGAGGCCGCGCTTTTTCTGACACTATTGGACGCGTGTACAATATTGAAGCGTCATCCATCAGGCATTAATGGCGCGTGTGGAAATGGAAACGGTTCATCTCTCTGAACCGGCGCTTATTGGGCAGCGTGATCCTAGGAAACTGACACTCTCTCTCCTACGTGATCATCGCACGTCCCAACTGTCACCAATCTGTCACTCAAATACCCTTCCATATTCCCATAAAAGATTTGAATCGATCTTTCTCTCTCCTATCACCTACTATAAAAACCCATCCAGACCACCTTTTACCTCTTTACTGCCCCATAATTTCCAAAGCAAAAATACTTCCAAACTCTCTCCCGGTTATCTTCTTCACCAACCTGCAACAATGGCTGAATCCTCTTCCGTCCATGCTACTTCTCAGATTCTCCCTATCAGACCTCAACAATGCCTTGTCATTGATCTGAACCCACTAGCCTATGATCCCTACATGTCGCCGATTATTGAATGCCTCAAGTACTCCCAACTTGCTCCGGCATTGTCCAAGATTGAAACGGTGCCAATGGTGGCTCTATCTCAGGTCTATGCAACGGCCTACTACGACAAGGGTGTCGACAGGATCTTTTTCGAAGTGGTGGAACACAAGACGTCAATCTCTCGTTCCCGCTTCTGCAACATGCTTGGGTTTGCTGCTGACCCATCGCGTGTTCACCCGGAAACAATTCCGGTCGGTATGCTCTACAGCATGTTCTACAACATGGGCTACACGGAAGTTCTCAACTCCGTTGCCAGATTCAAGAAGTCATGCCTACCGCCCCAATGGAATGGGTTATTCACAGTTCTCTTCAAGGGACTGTCAGAACGCAGCTCAGGATCGGACGGGGCCAGTCGTCTTTTCCTATCAATCATGTATGGGGTCTACAACGGGATCAACCTCGACTACGGGTTTGTCCTTTGGCAACAGCTGATTCAGAGCCTTTCTTCAACTTCTCGACACTCTGAAGTGTCGCTGGCCCGGTTCTGGATCTTGATCACAAGATGGGCCATGGACCGGTTTGACGTCCAAACTGCTGACGGTGCACCGATGTCTTCGATTGGTACGTTCCACACCACGAAGATCATCGTATCTGCTGCATCGAAATTCTCCTTCATTGGCTCTATCCCGGAGTCGATGTATGGTAGTGTGCCATCAGAAAGCAGTATCATCAAAACGATCAAGGAGTTAGGGCCATCTGGTCCAAGGGAACTGACACCGGACATGCTGCGATCAATTCATGATGCTGACAAACCGGTGGCAAGGGGTAAGAAAGCAGACAAGGGGAAGAAACCATCAAAAGCCCCAAAACCCACTCCCAAGAAACGCAAACAACCGAAAGCTGCTTCCTCTCCAAAACCGAAAAGGAGGAAGACCCAACCGAAACGGACGCTCGTCCTTTCGTCAACCTCCAGTGAATCCGAAAGTAGGAGTTCGGACTCTGAGGGGTCACAAGGAGGCGAATCTCCACAAAGAGGCAACACACCCCCTCGGTCCCCAACCCCGGAGATGGAACTTCACCAATCCCCAGTTCCTTCCCCTCCACCCACAATTCCTATTTCCATTCCCACCATAACCCCTACTATACCACCAACCTCATTCCCTATACCACCACCCATATTCACCACCTCAACCGAAACACCACCTGTAACCGAAACCCCTCCCGTAACCGAATCTCCACAAACCGAAACCCATACACAACCACCACCCGAAACTAACCCCCCACCTACTCAACCTGAACCAACCAAACCCATAACACCCCCAGCTTCACCACCACCTCCATCTCCAGAAGACGCCTCCGATGGCGATGATCAATACCTCGGTGGTGACCATCTGAACTTTGATTCGGTCTACTATAGTCCGTTTCAAGTTCAAAGTGATGAGGAGGATGATGCTCCTGTTACCAAGAAGCATCTCCGCGAGCTGAACGAGAAGGTTGATCAACTTCTCGCCTCCTCTTCCAATCAGCAGTCATCCTTATCTGAAGCTGCCCTTCAGAGGATAGTTGATGCCTTCTCTAGGGCTCAACATGACTCAGTGGCCTCTGCTACTGCTGCAATAGACGCCTCCACCCGAGCTTGTGAGGCAGCGACCGAAAAAGTCGATAAACTATTCCATGACGCTACAATCCTGCTGCAGTCTATGCAGGAAAGCGCCGACGCCACCAAAACAACACTGGAACCACTTGTTAATCAATTGGCCCAGTTTGTAAAGACGGAGTTATCCTCGTTCGCTACCCTCAGACAAAACCTTAGCGACGACAACTCGGCACTCCGTGCCTCCATTGAAGCCCGCTTGGCAAAGCTACAAGAGGATCTTGCGGCTGAAAATAAACTGATGGACGTCCTGGCGAGTAAGACTACTGCCCTCAAGGTCAAGAGCACCCAACTTTCCAACTCCGAACAACATTTGGAGGCTCTTCGATCCGAAAGGGAAATCATCAAGACGTGTGTTTCGGATGTCCACGCTGCTCTGTCAAACATCCTGGAAGCACACGACCCCATCCTAAACCACTCGGTGAGGCGTACCCTCGCTGAGAAACTCTCTCCGGCCATGGCTCTCTTGAGTAAAATTGAAGGCCTACCCAGTTTCGTGTCCATTCCGAAACAAGGGGGAGATGAGAAGAAAGGATCGAAACGACCTCCTTCCTCAAATGCAACTCACACAACCGAACCAACCCCAACTGATCATGCCTCGGGTTCGGGTGTGAAGGACAAGGGCAAAAACATTGCAGAGGGAGGAGATGAAGATGAAGATGAAGATGAAGACAAGCAGACTATTGCGGACATGTTAAAGAGGAAAAACAGTCGCAATACTGATGACGATGTCAGTCGTGTGGCACGTGAAGCTGAAGAAGCCGAACGTAAACAAAAAGAAGCCAACGATCTCCTTGAGAGCCGAAAGCTGCTCTTCCCTGCCTGGACCAGGGATCGACTGATAAAGGAGGCCATAGAGACTCCAAGTATACTATGGCTCGAGCCGGTGATATCATTCGACTGCATCAACTCGGTCGATTCGCAATTTGATATGCCGCTGACTCGAAAGGCGTTCATCTTCCACGCCTTCTCCAACATTTTCGAAGTCCCGCATCCGAACGATGAGCTTGACAGGGAGCTCATTGACTTTTATCTGGAGGCCGCTCGCCCTCAATTCCTTACATGGAGCGCCCAGAAGATTGTCAGTGTTCGGGTGATGAAGCCGTTTGCCGTGGGGAGATTCACCAACGTCAAGTTCAAGCTTATCCGAGGATCTGCAAGAACTGCTCACATGATCTCTCTGGCGGATCTGCCCAATCTGAACCCTCATGATTGGATAGTCTTGTACAACATCTTGCTGACAAACGAAGCCGAATATGGTCCTATCTTAGACCATGTCAAAAGGATGCTGGCATGCTATATCATGGAGGTGGCCCTAATGGATCAGGAGGTTGCCACAGTGTTTAAGAAGAAACCGAAAGTCAAGCCTGTGGGATCGGCCAGTGATCTAAACACGATGAAAATGGGCAAGATAGATTCGAGGCGAAACTCTGTGATGTTCACCAGAGCCGAAGGACAGAAATGTCTGTCCGCGTTAGCTGACAAGCACCTCTACACCACTCCCTGCTTGGAACACGTCCTATCTATCGTCAAGAGGTGTAAGGACAATTCGGCTGATGACATCAAATATTTTGAAGATATGATCAATTGGTACATCCGGTTTAGACAGACCATCCTTTCCATAACCAAATGTCTGTTTAGTACCGTGAAGAAGAAGGTACTAGCTTCAGCCGCCGGCCCAAGTAAGAAGTGATAGTCTCGCTCCAAATTGACGCAAAGGGGGAGATTGTTGGGCTGAAGTTCTGTTTTGTATTGCGTCTTTTGGGCTCGTAGATTAGCCTAGTATTCTCCGGTTTGGGCCTGTCCAACCGAGAGCCTTTTATGTATAGTATATAAGTTATCACTTGCATGCATATTAGGTTAAGATTTAAGATTCAAGATTTCTGTTTTAGCGTTCCAGAGTTTACGAAATTGTGCTCTTGTAATCTTCCAATCCTTTACAGTTGATGTTCTTAATCGAGCTCTTCTAAGGATTTTGTTTAATCATTCGACACGTTTGATTCAAGCTGTTTGTTCTTATTATTTCGTTCTGCCTTGTTATTTATATTGTGTTCTTGCGTTTCATATTCATATACTTGTTCCCAATCTAATCGATCTTTATAGATTAAAAGTTATTTGTTTTAATCTCATCAATCCCAAACTTCATTGGTTAGTGACTGGAGGGTTTTTTTTCTTGGAAGTGTTAGGCACTTGACTCCGACCAGGGGGTCCACTCGGAGGAGGTGGTAGGTTTTAGGTTGGAATGGAAGGAATGGAGAATGAAGAAAGGATCGATTGTGTAGACATGATCTTTCAAAGATTTTGAACACCATGATCCAATGGTGGGCGCCAAATTGCTTTGGTAAAAAATTACACAAGTGTATATGAACCAAATTGAATGAGAGGCTGTGATATTCGGATTGTGCAATAAAAAGGTAAAGAGAATGACATGATTGTTTACAAGGAAATCCCTTCATCCTTGCTAGGATCTCCGCCACAAAACATTGGGAGGTGATAATGATCACTTGCCTTGATGATTTTATTAATAAAATGATGATTACAAAGAGTATTTTAGTAAGAACAAGTGAAAAAGTTTGTAGAGTAAGCTAAGAGTCAGTAGTGTGTGTTGTGTGCAAGATACTGTTGGGTTATGAGCAAAACGTCAATCCTATGGTGCACGTGCAAACCCTAAAGCGGCGGATCTAGGTTTTTCTATTTGTACATGCAAAAATTATTCAAATCTCTCAAACCCTAGATCTAGCATATTAAAATCGAAATCAACATAAATAAACTAGTAAGAATGTTACCTTTGATTATAGCTTGAAGATCTTGGGCTTTTGAAAACCTAGCACCTCAAATGTGATGCCTCTAATGAATCACAAACACCAAAGCAATTGGATGATCTTGGAGAGAGAGGGGAAATGATCAAAATCGGATCTATGATCTCTAGGGTTAAAGTGGTAGCCGAATTTGTGAATTCTAAGGTCCTTTATATAGGTGAGGAATTAGGGTTTTAGTCAAAGACCTCATCCGGTTGCTTAGGCTCTAAGCAACCCACAAGAATCTTCCAGAACCAAGCCCTTTGACGAAATCCTTATGGGCTCCCATAAGATTTCGTCCAACCCCTTTCCAATGGGTTCCTCAGCCCAAAATGCAATTATCTTATAGTTACAAGTTCAGTCCCCTTAATTCAATTAACCTCTTTTGACCACAAAATTAATTCTAAATTAATTCTTGACCAATGTTAATTAAATAATATGATTTCTCCTTTAATATATTATTCATATAATATATTAATAAACCTCTTCCTCCATAATTCATCCAGTCAAGTTGCTCTGGTGAAGGCAACCCAAAAGGACCATGCTACAACCGAGTCAAGTACATCCCAAATATAGTTATGGGCTTAGAAACTAATCCAACAGTCTCCCACTTGGATAAGTCTAATAACTATAAATGCAAGTACGACTTCAAAATTCGTTTAGCAATCGTAGCTCTCAAAAGCTGTTGTCGGACTTTGACACGTCCTTTAGATAAGAGATTGTATAGTCCTCCGTTCTCAAGATATCATGTGGACAATTACATGGAACATTGTCATAGTTATTGTCCAACAGTTTGTTTCTCGATCTCTGATTTGTCTGACATAGAACTTAATTAAACGCATCAATTTAGTCCTGACCGGGCCCGACACATAAGTCAAAACAAAATCATCGAGTGGCCCAAGATATCGCTTTTAGCCTCATAGGATAAAAGGAACATATAAACTTCGACTTATATGCTTTTACTATTTACTCATCAAATCATACACAACAATGTGTTTTATAACATCAAGTTACTAATGTGTTTACGCATTATCAATGCACAACCAACTCAAAAACACCAACTCATATATCTAGGTTTAAAGACTATATGATATTATCATCTCACAATAACTCATGATTAAATTCCATGAAGTGATTCATGTGAATGTGGTTTTAATCCAATACTCAAATCATATTTCATAAGCACTCATGAACGTTGCAACAAACTTTTGCTATGTCTAAACGCTTAGACAATCTACAAGCCAATTCATGACAGTCTTCATTCATACTTAGTTCTAATTATGATCGACTGTGGATAGTTTAAATAATCTTATTATTTAGGAAGTCAAAACAGGCAAAGTGAAACAATAGTCAATAATTTACATAAGGCACTAACATTACTTATAAATAAAACACCTTTATATAATCATCAAAATGTCATTTACAATTTATCTATTACAAATTTCTAAAAAGTTGTCTAATCACTAAAACTAATATCGTCCTTCAGCCCAATGCTCCTAGCGTGCTGCAAGTGCTTAACCTTACTCAGTCCCTTCGTAAGGGGATCTGTTGGGTTCTCTTTTGACGATACCCTCTTTACTATGAGGAGTCCCTCTTCTACCCGATGTTTAATGAAATGATATTTCCTGTCGATATGCCTGGATCTACCATGATCCCTCAGTTCCTTGGTTAAGGCAACCGCACCTTCGTTATCGCATAAAATATCCATAGGGTCCTTTATGGCTGGTACAACTCTAAGGTCTCTGATGATGTTCTGTAGCCATAACGCCTCCTTTGACGCTTCGCTCGCTGCTATGTACTCTGATTCGCACGTTGAATCATCTATGGTCTCCTGCTTGGAACTTTTCCAAGTCACTGCTCCTCTATTTAGTGTAAAGACTCAACCCGACTGTGAGCGGAAATTATCCCGTTCAGTCTAAAAACGGGAGTCACTATACCCTCGCACTCTCAAGTCATCACTCCCACCGAGGATAAGAAACTATTCCTTAGTCCTTCGATGGTACTTAAGAATATTCTTTATTGCGGTCCAATTTGCTCTACTAGGGTTCCCTTGATATTTGCTGACCATTCTCAAAGAGAAGGCCACATTAGGTCGAGTACATGTCATAACATACATGATTGAGCCAAATGCGGAAGCATAAGGTACTCTGCTCATCTATGCTATCTCGACATCGGTACTCGGGCTTCGAGTCTTACTCAACTTGGTACTCGGGCTTTGAGTCTATTACTCCAATTTCTCAGTATCATTATCCCAAGAATATAAGCAGCTTCTCCGAGGTCCTTCATAGCGAAGCACTTCCCAAGCCAGGACTTAACCTCTTGCAAGGTTGGGCGTCGTTTCCTATGAGAAGTATGTCGTCCACATACAAAATGAGAAAGCTATCTATACTCCCACTGGCTTTGACATATACATATGACTCGTCCTTGCTTCTAGAAAAGCCAAACTCTTTGACATTTTCATCAAAACAAAGATTCCATCTGTGAGATGCTTGTTTCAATCCATAAATGGATTTCTCAACCTTACACACTCTATTAGGGTGATCTGCACTGACAAAAACCTATGGCTGACTCATGTAAACATATTTAGCCAACTCCCCATTAAGGAAAGCGGTTTTGACATCCATCTGCGATATCTCATAATCATGAAATGCAGATATGGCTAGCATAACCCTTATAGATTTAATCTTTACAACTGGTGAGAAGGTCTCATCATAGTCAACTCCGGGAGTTTGAGTAAAGTCCTTCGCAATCAATCATGCCTTATACATGTGTACTTTCCCATCCATGTCAGTCTTCTTCTTGAAGATCCACTTGCACCCGACCGTCTTATGACCTGGAACATTTTCAACCAAGTTCCAAACTTGATTGTCATACATGGACTGAATCTCGCTGTCCATAGCATCTTTCCATTTTGCAGACTCCAGGCCTGCCATGGCTTCCTTGTAGTTATTAGGTTCATCCAAATTTATTAGTGTACTGTCACTAATAAACATATCACCCTCAGCAGTTATATGGAAACCATATAATATGGGTGGAACACTATCTCTACTGGAATGTCTAAGAGGTAGGGACTCGTCAATTGGCTCAACAAGAGTTTCCTCCTCGGTTTAAGCGACAGTGTTAGAGGTTCCTTCATCACTTGATTCTTGAAGCTCTTCAAGATCAATTTGCCTCCCACTGTCCTCTTGGCATATGAATTCTCACTCTCGGAAAACCCCTCTCCTCGTAACGAAGAAAACATTATCACTCAGTCTATAGAAGAGGTATCCAAAAGGAATTCTGAGGATAGCCGATGAAAATACACCGCTCACTACAAGGTTCAAGCTTGTCATGAGTCTCTTGTCTTACGAAAGCCTCGCAACCCCAAACCTTGATATGTGCCAACGCGGGAGCTTTTTGTGTCCACATCTCGTGAGGTGTTTTGGCAACCTTCTTAGTTGGGACTAGATTAAGGATATAGGCGGCGGTCTGTAAGGCATACCCGCAAAATGAGATAGGTAACGAAGCCCTACTCATCATGGAACGAACCATGTCCAACAAGGTTCAATTGTGCCTCTCAGCCACACCATTCAACTGCGGTGTCCTAGGTGGCGTCAATTGCGAAACAATTCCACATTCCTTGATGTAGTCGTGGAATTCAACACTAAGGTACTCACCACCTCTATTGGATCGGAGCATCTTAATTTTCCTGCCCAACTGATTCTCTAGTTCCTACTTAAATTCATTAAACTTTTCAAAGGTTTCTGACTTGTGCTTGATTAAGTAGATATACCCATATCTGCTATAATCATCAGTGAAAGTCACATAGAAGCGGTTCACATCCCTTGTGGTGGATCTACATGGCCCACATACATCGGTATGTATGAGATCCAATAAATCCTCATCCATTTCACAAGTGCCAATGAAGGTTGACTTAGTCAGCTTTCCAAGTAAACAAGATTCGCACGTGTCATCGTCCCTAAGGTCGAATGACTGCAACACTCCATCCTTTTGGAGTTGGGCTATGCACTTCTTGTTGACATGTCCAAGACGACAATGCCACAAGCATGCTTTATCCAAAACATTGGAAGAATTGATAGGCAACACATCATTTCCTAAGTTGTCTACAACCATCACAGTTTCATATATTCCATTACAAGGAAATGTTAAAAAATAGAAAGTAACATTAAAGAAACCATTAATAGAACCATTTTTATTATTAAACGAAAATCTAAAACCTTGTTTATACAAACCATGAAAAGAAATAATGTTTCGTGTCATTTATGATGAATAGCAACAGTTATTCAAATCTAAACCAAATCCACTATTAACCACTAAAGAGTAAACTCCAATCTTGGTGATAGGAGACGCTTTTCTATTCCCCATGATCAATTTTATCTTCCCATGCTCCACGTCCCTAATTCTTCTTAGAACCTTCAAATAAGAGCAAATGTGAAAACCACATCCTGTATCGAGGACCCATGACATAGCATGTGATGAGTTATTAGATTGAATAGTATAAATACATGCGAAGGTGGGCTTTATCTTCCCATCCTTGATGTCCTGCAGGTACTTCAGGC
This sequence comes from Lactuca sativa, assembly GCF_002870075.4. Lineage (NCBI taxonomy): Eukaryota > Viridiplantae > Streptophyta > Magnoliopsida > Asterales > Asteraceae > Lactuca > Lactuca sativa. The sequence continues at coordinate 84,676,615 of NC_056631.2, read as the reverse complement.
AACTTCGTTTCTAATGCCCTTTCTCATGGAAATAGTAGCACTCTGCATCCTTTGGGTTGGAAGAGGGAGTAGCAGGACCAACTTTGGTTACACTAGAAGAGGTACTATCATGAGACTTTTCCTTGTGGATCTTAGAAGGAGCCTTCCTCTTCTTTCCTTTTTCCTGCCCAATAGCTAAGACAGGGGCAACTGTAGTAGGAGTAGATGCAATAGATTTTCCATTTCGACTACTCTCACCAGTCCTTAGCAGGCCTTGAAGCTTTCTTAGAGTGACCACCTCCTTGTTTATGTGGTAGGTGATATGAAACTGGTCCTAGCAAGGAGGTAAGGAGTGTAGAATAATATCTATGGCCAACTCCTCATCACATTTAACATTTAACTTCAGCAAGCGGTCCATATATCTCTGTATTTTTTGCAAGTGGTTCGTGATGGACTCTCCATCCTTCATTTTGGTAGTGATCATCATAGCGATGATCTCATACCATTCCTGCCTAGCACTTTGATGGTACATTTCCATCAAATCTTGGTGCATCTCGTAGGGATAGTAGTCCTTGTAGGACTTTTGGAGTTTCGCAATCATTTTTGCGAGCATGATGCAATGAACCTTTGTAGCATCTGTCTCATGAGTTTCGGGAGTGGCAATGTTCACGTTGACCTCGTTCAGCTACTTATCCAGAACATAGTCTTCGTTCTCGTAACGGGTGACCATGCGAATGTTGCGGATCCAATCATTGAAGTTGGACCCATCGAATATCAACCTCCCACACAAGTTCATGAGTGAGAATGAGCCGGGAAAGGTCGAGCCAGAAGCGTTGTTGTTATTTGAAGTAGACATCTGAAATAGAAAAGGAACAAAGTTTAGATTAGATGAGAATCCCCAATTGAACACCCAAATGTGGAATTAGGGCTAGGACCCAACACAATTATTTACAACTCATAACAGGGATGCCGTAATCTAATTGCAAATAATTTGAAGGTAGGTAAATGACGATTTACCAATTTCCACCATGAAAAACGAAAAATAAATTTATGTTTTAAATGAATTGAAATTCCTAGATCTTTTGAGATTCATTAAAATTTTTAATGGCATGTTTAAATCTCGATATGCCCTTCAAGTTTGTGACTGGGATACCGAGGATCACAAACAAGGTGTGAATAACCATCCAAATGTACTTGGTGCTCTCGATGTCATTTACCACCTAATCAATGTGTCGGTTAATCACACACGCTCCATTGATCTATGAAAAACATCAAGCCACCCTTTACCAACACTACTAGTCCCAAATTAGTGTGCCAGTTATCCACGCACGCTCCACCAACGACTTGACAGGGTACAAAGTGTAATTTCATGGAATAGCATCATTTCATATTTTTCCTAAAGTAACTAAGATTAGGAATTTTATAAAAACATTTAGTTACTTTATATAATCATTATACTTTTAATAAGAAATTAGTTGTCCTATCCTACCCGTTCAGCTAACGACCCTCCACCAATCTAGGAAGCGGTGAGTGAGAGTGGACACCCATTAAACTACCATTTTATTGGCAACAACCTTATACCCCCTTATAGATCGGTTTCGTGAATGAGGTCGACTAACGGTAAGACTAGCTTAATCTTATACATATATACATACATATATATATATATATATATATATATATATATATATATATATATATATATATATATATATATATATATATATATATATATATAATTATTAATCTTATAATATTATAATAGTATAAGGGTTGAATTTTAAACTTGTAAAATTCTAGGGTTTAGAATTTAAAAATTTAAAAATTAAAACTTTTAATTAAAAATTTAAATCCCAAAACTTGAGGGCAAGTTTTGAAACTTTTCAAAACATCTTTTAGATCAAATTTGAAAAATAATTAATTAATCATATTATTATTTTTTATCAAATAATTTGACCTAATCTATTTTCTTGACTCGATAATTCAAATCAAAATACAAATAATTAATCTTTATCATATAAAACAAATAATTATCTTATTTATGACAATTATCTTTGAATTGCATTAGGGTAATCCATACCATATTGAAAAAAAAATCAGATTTTATCAGCCAAAAACGTTTTTGGTAATTATCCTAATTCAATTTCAGTCAAAACCCCAAAAAATCTGCCTCCAGACTGCCCAACTCACTGGGTTAGAGAATGGACTCGCCGAGTTGCCCTGACTCGTTGAGTTCATCAGGTGACTACACGAGTTCATCTTGAAGAAGCTAGATTTATCTAATTTTCAGCTTTGAACAATTTAATAATGCATCAAATACAAAAGAAAAATGACCTAGGCTCTGATACCACTATTGGGTTATGAGCAAAACATCAATCCTATGGTGCACATGCAAACCCTAAAGCTTTGGATCTATGTTTTTCTATTTGTACATGCAACAATTATCCAAAGCTCTTAAACCCTAGATCTAGCATATTAAATTCGAAATCAACATAAATAAACTAGTAAGAATGTTACATTTGATTGTAGCTTGAAGATCTTGGGCTTTTGAGAACCTAGCACCTCAAATGCGGTGCCTATAATGAATCACAAACACCAAAGCAATTGGATGATCTTGGAAAGAGAGTGGGGAAAGGCTCAAAATTGGCTCTATGATCTCTAGGGTTCAAGTGGTAGCCGAATTTGTGAAGCATAGGGTCATTTATATATGTGAGGAATTAGGGTTTCAATCAAAGACCTCAATCGGTTTCTTAGGCTCTAAGCAGCCCACAAGAATCTTCCAGAACCAAGACCTTGGATGAAATCCTTATGGGCTCCCATAAGATTTTTTCCAACCCCTTTCCAAAGGGTTCCTCAGCCCAACATGCAATTATCTTATAATTACAAGTTCAGTCCCCTTAATTAAATTAACCACTTTTGACCACAAAATTAATTCTAAATTAATTATTGACCAATTTTAATTAAATAATATGATTTGTCATTTATTATATTATTCATATAATATATTAATAAACCATAATAACCTATTTCTCCATAATTCATCCAGTCAAGTTGCTCTAGTGAAGGCAACCCAAAAGGACCATGGTACAACCGGGTCAAGTACATACCAAATATATTTATGAGCTGAGACACTAATCCAACATATACATGTGTCAACTTATTGTCTAAACTAACTAACTAGATGTCTGATATTTCTGCGATCCTCTATAACCAGCTTTTTGAACGTTGTTGGACTTGGTATTCCGGGTCTTTAGTATAGTTGAGATGACTCTCTGTTGAGAATAGGTCTTCTCTTGACTATTTATGCATATATGTTAATTATAAATGAAATACAACCGTTATAAATGTTAGTAAATATAATAATGGTAATAGTCGGGATCTTGAGATAGTTGAGGATCTTGAATATCTGATGAGGTTTGAGGATCCTGAATGCTTTGAGGATACTGGCCCTAACACAGATGATGTAGTTTGACCCTTGAAAACTTTGATGCATTTATGTTTTCGTTGAAGTGAAAAATATGATCGCATTTTTGGCTTTATGGCCCATTTCGGTCGCAATTCTTTAGGTTAAGTAAACATAAAAATCATCCAAGATTTCTTGTACCTTTCGGAACATTTTGAATCTTGTCAATCGGAGTTACGAGTCATGAGATATGGTCAAAATATTGACAAGGGGTCAAAGTTGCCAGCAACATCCTTTAGGCTTTAGATTTTAGCAATCTATCTTTTTAAAATCAATTCGATCGAATGTTTTTCCGACCAAAATAGCTTCTAATTATTCCTCATAATCTTCCTTTAGTTCCAACTCCCTTTAGGCTCCAAATATTCATCCAGCTGCTCCTAAAATACCGCTCCACTCGAAATATCTGAAAATGACAGAAAAATGCTACTAGTACGAGAATTCTTATAAAAGACATGAACTGAACATTATTTAAACTAATGACATGGAAATGTATAAAATATAATGATAAATGCTAAAACAACTATCCTAAAAGATACATAAAATGACATCTATCAGATGGTTTAATCTGTATCTGTTGGAATTCGGGCGAAGCGTACATGAATGTTAGTAGATACAAAAAATGACATCTATCAAAGGGAAAGGATCCTTAGGACAAGCCTTATTGATATCTGTGTAATCCACATATACTCTCCATTTCCATTTTTCTTTTGGACCACCACCATGTTGGTTAGCCATCTTGGGAACTTTAGATCTTTAATCATTCCTGTCTTGAGAAGTTTTTAACTTCTTCTTGAATAATTTGGTTTCTCTCGGGTGAAAATTTCCTTCTTTTTTGCTTCACAAGCTTGAAAGAAGGATCTATGTTGAGTTTATGAGTTATAATATCTTTGTCTATACCTATTATATCTTCGTGTTTCGAAGAAAATGATTTAGTTTTGTCCTTTAAGAACTTTATTAGTTCTTGATCGATCTGTTATAGTATTGAGGATCCTATGAGGAATTTGGCTTTAGGATCCTCAAGGTTTAGGATCATTTCCTTTACGTCTTACTCTCTTTATTCTATCATGGATCATGCCCTCTGATTTAATTGTTATGCTTGTCGTGGTGTTCGTGAAGACTTCATCGAGGTCTTATAACACTCTTTAGATTCTTGTTGATCCCCGACTATCCTCACTATCCCACATAATGTAGGCATCTTGATGTACTAGTGGTATGTTGACGGGACTACTTTCATGTCATGGATCAATGGTCTACCAAATACAACATTTTAGGAAGACAAAACATCAATAACACAAAAATGTTGCATCGAATTTACTTCTTCAATGCAGATGGGTAACTTGATTTCTCTAATGGTGTGCTCAGTTTCACCATTGAATCCTATTAGGACCGAGGATCTTTTAATTATTTCAAATTCTTGGATGTTTATCGTGGTTAGAGCATCTAAAATTATGATGTTCACTGAGGATCATCCGTCTACCATGATCCTTCTGACAAAGTGATTAATGATATATAGAGTAATCACCAATCCATCACAACGAGGATCCTAGATGTTTTATCTATCATGTTCGTCAAAGATGATTTCCTTGCTGTTTATTATCGACATGTTCTTTCGGGGTCTTTCTTCCTTTTCTGTCTTATACACTTTGGCATGCCTTTTAGCTGCAGAATAAGAAGTTCCACAGATGTAAGATCCTCTAGAAATAACATTGATTACCTTGGTAGCTGAGGGAAGGGATCTTGGCTTTTCTAGGATCTTCATAGACTGTTGCTCTTTTTTCATGGATCCTTCTTGTTTCCTTCCTATGATCTCTTTGAGATATCACTTGCTTAGGAGATAGCTGATCTCATTCCTAAGGGTTATGCAGTCCTCAACATTAGTACTGAAATCCTCATGATATGAGCACCATTTGGATTTGTTCTTGAACCTATTTTACTTTTGTCCCTTTCCTGGCCATCTTGTTTGTCGCCAAGATCCTGCATGGTGAATATTAGACCTGAAACAGCCACATAGAAGCAATATTCAATAATTTTAGGAAACTCGTCTTCCTCTCCTTCATTATCAAGGGAATTAACCCTATGGTGGTCAGGTTTACATTATGGTTTTGACTTATAGGATCTTGGGCCGAGGATTAGGCCTTCTTGTTAGGGTTTTAATAGGAATTTGGCGGGTGGCCCTCTTTTTCATTTCTTTGTTTTCCTCTAGTCTAATGAATCTTAGTGCCCTTCAGGATCCGTGGTTCCATCGTAAGGCTTCATGTTAGGATTTTGGAAGCACTTTGGAATTTCAGTGTCGACTTTCGAGGGGATACATCTTGAGATCATGTGACTGGTAGGGGATGCTTCCAGCATAAGTTGGACCACCCCTGGTACGCTTGAGATCAACTGTCTTAGTTGTTGGAGTTATTTACCCATGACTGGACTAATTCATGCATCAAGATCCATAGAGTTAATATTAATAGTGTTGATGTTAAAGAAGTTACTAGTATTTATGTTATTAGGTGTAGTGAAGGTCTCATCAAGATCCTGGTTCATAGGAGTTTGGATGTTTGGGATCACTGCCTCGATTAGGATAGCAATGGACGTTAGAGCTGTTGATTTTGGACGCTTTCCCAGAGATCCTGTATCGTCGAAGTTCAGGACCCTTGGTTACAAGATTGAGGGTGTCGCCTCTTGGGGTTTACGGATATTTTCCTTTATCCTTTCCACTTCCTTAAGCAAAGTTCTATTATCTTCCTGTTGTTGAGGCACTTGTTGCGTCAACATCTTCATCATGTAGAAGAGTTGGTTATTAGAGACCGAGGCAGGAGGGTCTTGGGATCCCAGGGATCCTGGAACGACTGGAGGGGTGTTATTCTTTGGCATATTGGAATTTTTTCTTTGACCAGGGAGTCCTCTTAGAGGAGGTGGAATATTTTTTGAAGGAACAAAGGGAACAAAGGAAGAAGAAAGAGTTAGTTGTGTATACATGATTTTCGAGGATTATAAGCACCATGGCCCTATGGTGGGTGCCAAATTGTTTTACCCAAAAATCAATCAAATGAATATCAACCAAAGTAAATGAGAGGATATGGTGTTTTAGTTGAAGTGATTATCAAATTGAGAACAAAATTGCACAAGTGCTTTATAAGGAAAGCCCTTGATCCTTGCTAGGATCTCTGGCTCAAAACCTTGGGAAGTGATAATGATTACCTGCCTTGTTTAATTAAATTTATTGAAATGTGTATTACAGAACTGGAAGTATGAAAATGATTACAAATATTTCAGGCAATCTAGTTGTGTGTAGTGTGTATTTATAGTCTAGTCTAAGTAACAAAAAGTTTGATATTTCTGAGATCCTCTTGAATAAGTTTGAGAATGTTGGTTTGACTTGGTATTCCTAGGTCTTTTTTCTAAGTAAAATGTTTCTCCAATGAGAATGAGTCTTATGTTGACTATTTCTGAACATGTGAAGAATAAACAAGACATATAGCCGTTAATTTTTTTTAGGAAACAATCATAGTAATAATCAGGATCCTGGCATATGCTTTGGGATCCTGAAGAGGATTGAGGATCTTGGCCCTAGCACTATGACAATATTAACTCAATACTATCTCCTAATAGTATGACTGATTGTGGTAGCTTGAATAAAATATTATTCTGGATGTGGTTCTAAACATGCAAAAGTAGGAACACATATAATATGAACAAACATAGTAGCCTATTATCATTAATCACCAAAAGCATAATATCTGAAAATGTTCGAAATGATCAAACTATGATTGTGTAATCAAACCTATTCACTAGCAAATATAATACCAATAAAACTAGTATAAGGATCATGCTTGATATGTGACAATGGTTGTGTGAACGCGTCAACTATATTATATTCTGATGGTACTCTGCTCACAATGATTTCCCATATTTAATTAGCTTCCTTATATAGTGGAACTTTCTCTATATATGTCTTGTGTGCTTGTGATCTCGAGGTTCTTTTGATAAGGAAACTATACCTTCTTTATCACAAAAGATCTCAATCTGTTTTCGACTATGCTAGGAACAACACCCAAATCATTGATGAACTTCTATAGCCACATTGCTTCCTTAGCTGCTTCATTGGTTGCAATATACTCTGAATCTATAGTTGAGTCCACTATAGTCTCTTGCTTGGAGGTTGTCCAATTCACTAATCCTCCTTTTAACATGAACACAAAACCAAATTGTGATTTGAAATTATCCTTGTCAGTTTGGAAACTTGCATCCTCATATCCTTTGACAGTTAGCTCTTCCTTATTACCATAAATCACAGACATATCTTTAGTCCTCTTAAGATACTTCAGAATGCTCTTAACTGCGGTCCAATGACTTTTTCCAGAATTGGATTGATAACGAATCATCATACTAATGACGTATGACACGTCTAGCCTTGTATATATATGGCGTACATGATCGACCCTATAGTCGATGAATATGGGACTCATGTCATTCTACCTAGTTCTTCACTAGTACTGGGATATTGGGTTTTACTCAAAACCATGCCATGTTGTGTAGGTACAAATCCCTTATTAGATTCTTCCATATTGAATTTTTTTAAAGATTTTATCTAAGTATCTATTTTGGCAAATTATTATTAGTCTCCTGGATCTATCAAGTACTTCATAGTGAAACTACTTCCAAGCCATGCTTTTACAAAATTCAGTGTTGGAATATCGTTTCCTATTAGCAGAATGTCATCGACATATAAGAGAAGGAAGAAAATTACCCTCCCACCAGATCTTTCATACACACATTGTTTATCTTCATCTCTTATGAAACCAAAATTCTTCATATTCTCATCGAAGCAAATGTTCCACCTATGAGGTGCTAATGTGAGCCCATAAATGGACTTTTTAAGCTTTCATACCATATTAGGAGTCTTTGACTGTACAAAACCTTATAGGTGAGACATGTAAACATCCTCAGTCAGTTTCCTATTAAGGAAAGTGGTTTTTACATCCATTTTCCATATTTGATAGTCATGAAATGCAAATATGGAGAGTAGAATCCTAATAGATTTAATCATAGGTAGTGGTGAGAAGGTTTCCTCATAGTCAATTCCTTAAGTTTGAGTATAACTTTTCGCAACTAGTCGAGCTTTATAAGTCTGTATGTTCCCATCCATGTATGTCTTCTTCTTAAAGACCCATCTAAAACGAATGGTTTAAGGCCTACTGTAGGATCCACAATGTTCCATACATAGTTATCGCACATAGACTGAATCTTGTTGTCCATAGCCTCCTTCCATTTTGCTTCCTTTAGGCTTTTCATGGCTTCCTATTAGCTGATCGGCTCATTATCACCTAACAAGTTGTCATCCTCTTTAGTAATATGGAATCAATAGAACTCTAGTGGATGACTTTCTCTATCAAATTTACGAGGTGGAGGTGGCAGTACATTTGATTCCTTAACAAGTTGTTCAACCTCTTATTAGGGTCTAGTGTTAACTTCAATTTCTTCATTAGTTGGCTCTTGAATCTCATTAAAATCAATTTGGCTCCTACTAGTTTCTTGAGATATCAGCTCTCTCTCACGAAAGACTGCCCTACGAACAAGAACGATCTTGTTCTCAGTAGGCTTGTAGAACACGTATCCAAAAGAATTTTTGGGGTAACCAATGAAGTAACACCTTTCTAATTTGGGTGCAAGTTTGTCGAGTGCTTCTCGATGAATGAAATCCTCACAGCCCTAAACCTTAATTTTTTCTTGAGATGGACGAGTCCCTTTCCACATTTTAATTGGTGTCTTCTCAACCTTCTTAGTTGGTACAACGTTTAGAATGTAAGAGGTAGTTTCTAGAGCATAACCCTAGAAACATATTGGAAATGTAACATGAGTCCTCATAAAATGAACCATGTCTAGCAAGGTTCAATGTATCCTCTTAGACACACCGTTATGTTGGCGTGTTCTTGATGGAGATAATTTTCAGACTATCCCATAATTTCTAATATGATCCTAGAATTGAACACTAAGATAATCTCTACCCCTATCAGAACAAAGTATCTTAATTTTCTTGCCTAACTAGTTCTCTAATTCTTTTTGGAATTTCTTGAATACATCAATGTCTCAGACTTATGTTTAATCAGATAAACATATCCATTTCTACTCAAATCATTAGTAAATGCGACAAAGCATCTTTCACCATGTCTAGTGATGTGTGTGAGCGGACCACATACATCCGAATGGATGATGTGCAACATATTTAATCCTTTTTCAAAGTTTCTTGTGAAGGGAGACTTTTTCATTTTCCTAAGTAAACAAGATTAACAATCTCTATTAAACTTTAGGTTAAATGGTTCCAAGATTCCATATGATTGTAGTGTAATGCTTGATATCTGGTATGTAGTTGATTCCAAGTTGTTTAGGTTTTCTCCTCGGGACTTGGTGAGTTGGAGCCTCAACTCGGTGTGTCAAGATGTAATTTTACATAGAATTTAATGAACCAACTCGATGTGTTAAAGTTCCTCAATACAGCGAGTTGGTAGCTGGGCCGAAAACCCTAATTTTAGGGTTTTGCACCCTATTTAAAGGCCTTAAGTCCCTTTGGCTGGCCTCCTTCTCAGCCTCCATTATTATCAAAACCCTAAAACGAGTTGTAGCCTCCATTTTCAAGCTTTTGAGATTTGGAAGGAAGTTTGGTGTTCATTTTGTGTATTGTGGAGGAGTTAGAAGATTTTGAAGTTGCTAAGCTTGGAGAAGGAAGTCTTGGATCCAAAATCGCTACCCATTTTGCAAAGAGTTTGAGGTATCAAGTTCTTATCTTGATGGCTAGATGTTTAGATCTCTCTTTTGGGTTAAATTGTTGTGTTTTCTTCATGGTTTGGATTGATGTTGGGATTATGACATCCTAATGCCTTAATCTTTTCAGATCGTGGGTTTTCGTGGACTCTTTTTGCATAAAGGTGCCAACTTTATGGAATTATGGGCTTCATTCATGCATTAAGTCCCTTATAAAGCCCTTCTTGAACATTTAAGCCTCTCCTAGTCATGCATGAACGTAAAGTTGGAATCTTTACGTGGTCTTCCAGCTCTAAGGTGTCTGGCTCTACCTTTGGTATGTACTGTATTGAAATAAATGACACTTATGTTCAAAAAGTTTGATATAGTAGAAATATTTCAGGCAATCTAGTTGTGTGTAGTTTGTATTTATAGTCTAGTGTAAGTAACAAAAAGTTTGATATTTCCGAGATCCTCTTGAACAAGTATGAGAATTTTGGGTTGACTTGGTATTCCTAGGTCTTTTGTCTGATTAAAATGTTTCTCCAATGATAATGAGTCTTATGTTGACTATTTCTGAACATGTGTCATTATGCCCCTTGCTTCTCTCACTTCTTGTATATACTTATCCTAAGGTGTATGGCTCTACCTTTGGTATGTACTATATCAAACTTTTTGTTCCACCTCTAAGGTGTCTGGCCCTAAGTACATACAAGAAGTGAGAGAAGCAAGGGGGACAATTTCTGGCTCTACCTTTGGTACGTACTATATTTAAATAAATGACACTTATGTTCAAACTCTTGGATCCTTGATATAGGATTTAGTTTCTAAATTTGTTATGACTTGCAGGGACTAAGCGAAAGTGAAGAGGTCTAGCATGGGAAGCTAAACCTAATCATGGGGAATAGCCGAATGTCAGATGTTACTAGGATTGGAGTTTATGAGCTTATCTTTGACAATAGTGTTAGGGTTGATTTAAAAATTTGTTGTTATTCATCAGAAATTACTAGAAACATAATTTTTTCACGCTTTAATTACACAAGGTTATCGTTATGGGCTTAAAAATGATGATGGTGAAATTTTAGTTTATAAAAATGGTGCCTTTATTTTCGAAGTTTTTCTTGTAATGGCGTGTATGAAACTATTGTGTGTGAATAAACTTGGAAGTAGTGTTTTTAGTATTAATTTTTCTAATGGTTTAGACAAGGCATGCTTATGGCATTGTCGTCTAGGGTATACTAATAAGAAACACATCGCCCAACTCCAAAAGGATGGAGTGTTGGAATCATTTAACCTAAGATCAGATGATGAACACAAATCATGTTTATTAGGAAAGATGACTAAGTCACTTTTCACTGGTACTTGTGAAAAAGGTGAAGGATTGTTAGACGTTGTTCATAATGATTTATGTGGTCCTTTTAGATCTACCACAAGGGATGCTAATCAATACTACATGACGTTTATTGATGATTATAGTAGATATGTGTATACATATTTAATCAAGAATATATCGGAAACCTTTGAAAACTTTAAAGAGTTTGAGCATGAAGTGGAGAATAAATTAGGCAACAAGATAATGATGCTCCAATTTGATAAAGGTGGACAATATCTTAAAACCGACTTCAACTACTGTCTCAAGGAATGTGAAATTGTTTCACAATTGACACCTCCCTGAACACCACAACTTAATGGTATGGCTGAGAGGCGTAATCAGACCTTGATTGACATGGTTCATTCCATGATCAGTCAAGATTCACTCCATATGTCATTATGGGGTATGCCTTATAGATATCCGCTCATATCCTCAATCTTGTTCCTACCAGAAAGTTTGACTAAACGCCTCATGAGATTTTGACAAGGAAACCTCCCTGGCTCGTACATATCAAGGTATGGGTTTGTGAGGTTCTCGTTAGGCTCGATACCCAAGACAAACTAGAACCTAGAGCCAAGAGGTGTATTTCTAATTGTTATCCACAAAAGTCCTTTGGATACTTATTTTACAGACCATTTGACAATGTCATCTTTATTGTTCGAATACGAGTCTTTCATGAGAGAGAGATCATATCCAAAGAGGACAGTAGGAGTGTAATTGATCTTGAAGAAATTCAAGAGTCATCCAATGAAGTAACCTTACATGACACTAGCTCTCATCCCGAGGTTAAACTTGTTGAGCCTATTAAAAATTCATTACATCTTCGTAGATCTAGTAGAGTTAGTATGCCACTTGAGTTTTATAGTTTCCATATAACAATAGATGGGGACACGTTTATCAGTGATAATACATTGGTAAATTTGGATGAGACAAAAAACTACAAGAAAGAGATAACAGGACCCGAGCCTGTGAAATGGAAAGAGGCAATGGATAGCGAGATCCAATCCATGTATGATAACCAAGTGTGGACTTTGGTTGATCAAACACCTGGTCGAAATATAGTAGGTTGTAAATGGATCTACAAGAAGAAGACCGACATGGATGGTAATCTACATACCTTCAAGGCAAGGTTGGTTGCAAAGGGCTTTACTCAAACCCAAGGGGTTAACTATGATGAGACCTTTTCACCATTCGCCAAGATTGAGTTAATTAGGGTAAGGTTTTCCATAACTTCTTATCATGAATATGAAATATCACAAATGGATGTTATAATTGTTTTCCTTAATGGGAAACTGACTGATGATGTGTACATGGCTCAACTAGAAGGTTTTGAACATGCCAAATTCCCTAATAAAGTGTGAAAGCTCGAGAAGCCTATCTATGGGCTGAAATAAACATCTCGTAGCTAGAATCTTTGATTCCATGAAAAGGTCAAAGAGTTTCAGTTATCTAGAAGTGAGGATGTGTCTTGTGTGTATGTGAAATCTAGTAGGAGTGTAGCGACCTTTCTAGTTTTGTATGTCGATGACATACTCCTTGTAGGAAATAATATACTAAGTTTACAAGAAGTGAAGTCTTGGCTTGTGAAATTTTTCACTATGAAGGATCTAGGCGAGGTCACCAAAATAGGCAGAGACATTTTCTTGGGCTTAACCAGAGTACATACTTGGATAAAATTTCGAAACAGTTCAATATGGATAATTCCAATAAAGGGGATTTACCCATGCATCATACTTTCAAATTAAGCAAGGCTCAATGTCCCAGTAGTGATAAGGAAATAGAGGCAATGAGTCAAGTCCCATATGATTCAGCTATAGGATCGATCATGTATGTTATGACATGTACTCGAACTGATGTGGATTATGCTTTGAGCATGGTTAGTAGATATAAGGAAAATTCTAGTGTAGCTTATTGGATAGTAGTAAAAAAACATACTTAAGTATTTGCAAAAAACAAAAGATATGATTTTAGTTTTTGGTGGCAAAGATGAACTTAAAGTGGGTGGTTATAGTTACTTCAACCTTCAAAGAGATTGAGATAATAGTTATTCAAAATTTGGCTAGGTTTTTCTATTGAATGGTGGACCAGTTACTTGGAAGAACTCCATGCAGTAGACGCTGGCTGATTCGACTTATGAATCAGAGTACACTGCAGCAGGCAAGGAGGCAAAGGAAGCGGCATGCTTAAAGAATTTCATTAGAGACCTTGGATTTGTTCTATCAATCTAAGAGCCCATGTTGTTTTTTTTGGACAACGAAGGTGCGGTTTCTTTTACTAAAGAACCAAAGGACCATGGTAGATCGAGGCACATTGAAAGAAAATACCATTATATCTGACATCAATTTGAAGAGGGAAAAATCATGGTGAATCGTGTATCATCAGAGGAGAATCCTAATGATCCTCTCATAAAGGGTTTAAGCAAGACCAAGCGCTTTGAGCATGCTAGGAAACTTTTGCTTTTAGTAGTTATTTGATAGTTTTGAAACAATGTAACAATAGTAAAATTTAATTGAATGGTGACTATATAATAGAGATTAATTTATGTTCAAAGTGTGTGATACCATAGTCAATTAATTTATTCTTGTGTTTGACTTTGTGTGTTTTACTTCCTGAATATTAATTTATTCGAAATGCCACAGTCAGTCATAATTTAGGCAGTAGCTATTGATTTATGAATCTCATGGAATATTTATAGATTATACATGGTGATGGACATTTCATAGGGATTGATACAATATTAATGAGTACTTAGAAAATGGGGATTGTGAGTACTGGTTAAACCCACGCTTAGAGATTACTTCATGGATTCAATCACGAGTAATTCTAAGACAATAAAATCTTCTATTCTTAATTGGAGATATATAAGTCATAGTTTGCGAATCAACTGTGCATTGGTTTTGCATCAACGCATCTGTAACTGGATGTTACAAAATTTAATTCCATGTGTAATGTGATTTGTAAAAGGTAGGATTATATGGTCAGAGTTTATTCGTTCCTTTTGCAGGTTAAGGAAAAGCTATATATTTGATCTCCTCGGTGATTTGATGTTGACATTATAGTGTTGGGCCCATCTGGGACTAAATCGATGTGTTTAGTTCGTAGTTTGATGAAGTCATCACAAATCTGGAGGTCGATAAATCTTGGACCATGAGATTGATTCTATCGATGTATCGTGTTAATATGTTATCAAGAAGAACAAAAGGATAACTAATCACTTATCTAAGGGATGGCATTTGATTTGATTAGAATTTGGTTGTGTCTTTGGAAAGCACAATTTACTGGTTATTTAATGTGATACTTGCAATTATAGTTGGCAACATATCCAAGTAAGAGACTGTTAGATTAAGTGTCTAAGGTCTTAACTAAATTGGTATAATATTAGAGAATTGAAGTAAAGTCCTTTTTGGGTTGCCATCATAACCATGATATAGATTGGATTTATATTAAGAGAGAGAAATGATTTATTAAAATACTATGTGATTAATATATCAATTAGAAATAATAAACAATTAAATGAGAATTAATCAAAATTAGTTCAATTATTGATTTTGGATTAATTAGAGTTAATTAAGGGTACAAGGATTAGTGCAGTATATCAATAGTTAAATAGGGGAGACATTCTAGAACCTCCCTGTGGTGGACGATTTTAGGAGCCCTCATTAGGGTTTATGGAAGCCTTTATTTTGTGATACGGTAAGTGATTTGAGTCAGATTAAAATGTTACTATTTTAATATTCAAATTAGGGTTTCCTATAGCTATAAATAGGGAACTATAGAAGGCTTGAAAAACTCTAGATCATTCATAGTAATTTTCGAAATTGCTCTTCCTACTCTCTCCCTCTCTAATTTTCGATCTTAGGGCTTCTTAAGGTTTTGGGTGTGAACCATTAGAGGCTACACCATTAATGGAGCAAGCTTTCCAAGAAGGTTTTCAATATAGGTGTTTGGCTTAATTCGAATTAAGCAAAGGTATGGTTCTTGATGGGTTTTGAGCATAACATACAATCCTATGTGTGCATGCAACCCTAATTGAAGATCTATGTTTTATCTAATTGAATATACAATAATGAAAAACAAAGTATAAACCCTAGATCCTATTGTATTATTGAAATTCACGTAGTCAAGTGTTATCAAAATTACCTTTATCATTGTTATTGTAAACAATCTTGAATCCTTGCTTGAAAGACCTTTGGTAGCAAGCGCCACAAGTGTCGCGCCTCTAACGGTTCACAAACAAACTCAAGCAACCAAGGAATACTATAGAGAGAGAGGAGTAGATAAAAATTTCGGCCAAGACCCTTAGAATGAAGGGTTAGGCCGAAATTTAACCCTAAAGAGGGTTTATATAGGTGCTAGGAAGGTATCAGATAAGGCAGATATATCCAAGGTAACCCTAATCCATTAACTTCCCCCCTAAGGCATCTAAGGCACCCTTAGAGCCCAAGGAAGCCCTAAGAGCATCTAGAATTCGTTCCCCTACTATAGGGAGGTTCTAGAATTGTCCAATGCTCAACTATTGAACATTGTCAGCTTTAGTCCATGCAATTTTAATTAATTTCTTTAATCCCAAAATTAATTCCAAATTAATTTCTGATTAAATATTAATTAAATAATATGATTTCTAATTAATATATTATTTCCATAATACATTAATGAATCATTTATTCTAATTTCTAATTAATTTTTTAACTAAGTAATAAATTATTAAATCATTATTCTCTCTGCAAAGGTTATCCTATTCAATTGCCAGGTTTGAAGGCAACCCAAAAGAACTGTGCTACTATCAATTCAAGTTTATACCAATTATAGTTATGGGCTTAGACACCTAATCCAATAGTCTCCCACTTGGATAACTCTAATCACTATAAATGCCAGTATGACTACCAAATTGATCAGCAAATTAAGGCTACCAAAAGCCGTTGTCGAACTATGACCTAGTTAGTGACATGTCCTTAGATAAGTGATCAAATATTCCTCCATTCTATAAGATATCGTATGGACATGAGACATAGATCATAATCAATCTCTCTGTCCAAGATTTGTTTCTCGATTTTGTGATTTATGACGACTGATATCAGACTACTAATTGACCACATCAATTCAGTCCAGGCTTGACCAAGCGCTTTAGATTTCATCATCAAATCATCGAGCGGCCCACATATATCGCTTTTCTCGTTAGGGAAAAAGGAATAGATAAACTTTGACTTATATACTTGCACTATTCACTCATTAAATCACACACAACAATACATTTTATAACATCAAGTTACTGATGCGCTTACGTATTATCAATGCACAACTGACTCGTAAACAACAGCTCATATATGTTCATTTCAAGAATATAAGATATTATCGTCTCAAAATTACTCGTGATAAAATCCATGAAGTAATTCTATGAGCGTGGGTTTATCCAATACTTAAATCCCGATTTCAACAGTACTCATGAATATTGTAGCAAACCGGTTTTATGTATAACCCCTTCGACAATCTACAGTCTGATTCATGACAGTCTTAATTCACTACTTACTTCCAAAAGTATGATCGATTGTGGATGTCTGAATAATCCAATTATTCGGGAAGTAAAACATGCGAAGTGAAACACAATAATAACCTAATTAACTATGGTCTCAAAACAATTGAATATAAATAAAACACTTATTATTTAAGCACCATATTAATTAGATTTTATTAATTATATAATGTTTCGATTAATCAACTTAACACTTGAATTAAACATCAGTCATGCCAAGTAATAAACATGCATACTATGTCTTTCTATGGTCCTTCCTTTGTGAACATATCAATTGGACATAATTCTAATGATGCTCATATCACAATTCCAAATCCTTATTACAAGTGTAAGAATTCAAAATTCTTGTCTCCACTAAATGTGTCAGAGTCTAACCTTGCAAGCAATATCCTTTTGTGATGACGTGGCATCAAAGTTACCAAGACTTGGCCAACAATGTCACAAAAATGCTCTGTAACACCGTAAATTTTCAAACAAAATTTTCGATTTTAAATAACCAACATCACATATAATAACTCTCAAAATCTCAAGTGTCGATGTCATAACATATTTCAAAATAGTTTTCAAAAGTAATTATCAAAATCCAGGATCCTCATTCATGACTCTTTTCTCTTGTGTGTACAATCGAGCTGCCCCCTTCCTGCGATCCTGATAAGAATCTGAAACACATAACACATAACACGGTAAGCACGAAGCTTAGTGAGTTTCCCAAAATACCACATACATATATCTAGCCACTCGAGGCTATGTCTCTACGAGACCTTCCGGTCGACGTGTCTTAGTAGACCTTCCGGCTCCACAACTCTGGTAGATCTTCCGGTCTTACCCATGATGACCTTCCAGTCATGCAGCTCGTTGGAACCTTAGGTCCGGTCTAGCTCGTTGAACCCTCTGGTCCATTCTAGTTGAGCCTTCCGACCTCATATATCGTTGGACCTTCCGGTTCGGTTAGTTGAGCCTTTTGGCCTCATATATCGTTGGACCTTCCGGTCCGGTCTGGTTGAGCCTTCCGGCCTCATATATCGTTGGACCTTCCGGTCCGGTCTAAAATAACTCATAGCATAATATCACATAGACAAGATGCATAACTCAAGTAAGAACATAAGACCTTCCAGTCACACATAAATACCACTCTAGGTAACGTATAGTGAGAAGACTCTCCTTGGATGATGAACAGTCCCTATAAACATAACTGCCACGCACCAGCCTCTAACTCTGTGCCAAACCTACAATTGTCCCAGTTAGGAACTAATTCTCAACTCTCGCTCATTAGATCTAAAGGTAGTCCACTAACCAGCCCATCAATGGCCTAAAATCCATTGGGCCCACCAAGGCCCAATAATAAATGGGCTCTCCCGAGGCCTAACTCTCTCACATCTAATGGCAAGCCCAACTCAAGGGCCCAAAGCACACACACACACACACACACATATATATATATATATATATATATATATATATATATATATATATATATATAAATAATACTTTGCTCCAAGACTCTATTGCAAGAAGTCTAAACTCCAGGCCCAACACTCAAGGCCTAAAATGAGACTAAGCCCAAAAGTCCACAACGAGGTTATGTGGGGTGTACCTCTCTTGGTACATTCAGCGTACTCACAAATCCATATTGGCCATCGGGGACACTGGGGCAGTACGCGGGGCATACAGGAATTACGCTCAGCGTACTCCCCAGATCCACTCTTTTTACTCATTTGGTCTTAAACAGTTAAGACATTACCTCAATCCCCAGATCTGGACTCCCTAATGGCACTTACTCCATAAAGTCAGTGACTTTAAGCCTTTTCTTGGCTGGAAAGGTCACAAACACCCAAAACACTCACTTCCTTATCTAAAAAAAACCTCCTATCTCATGCATGGCTTGATTCCAACGTCCAAGATTGGATTTTTATGACATAACACCACTAAATATACTCAAAGGGACATATATTATGCTTTAGAGTTCAACAACTCATAAAGCTTCAAGCTTTGGGACCAAAAACCCTAAAATGGACCCAAAACAAAAAGTAGCACAACAATAAGCAAGTTCAAAACTTGATACCACTGGAAGATGCACCAACAAGAGAAGAACATAGATCCAAAAGCTAGGTGCTCAAGCTATTCTCTTTCAAAGCTCTTTCTTCTTCAAAATCCAAACACAAAAAGTGATCACCCCACTAGATCCACATGAGAAAGCCACCAAGATTCAAACTTTGTGCTTTCTGGAGCTAGATCAACATGATTAGGGCTTGGATACACAAGCTCCAAGCCAAGCAATGCTTCCTCAAGGAACTCCTTCTTCCACAATATGCACCAAAAACTCACCAAATCAGCAAAATGCTCAAGAATCACTCAAATGGAGGCTTAGGATCGATTTCTAGGGTTTAGAGGGATGGAGGCTGAAGATATTAGGGTTAGGTTATGAGATAAGGAGCTTAAATAGGGTCCAAGACCCTAAAATAATGTTCAGGCCTGATTGGCATACACCCAACGTTCATATAGTACGCCCAGCGTACTCTGAAGAACATTCACGACCACACCTGGTTAGTACGCCCAACGTACTCCAAAATTACGCCCAGCGTACGCTTTATGTACGCCCAGCGTACTCGGCTAATCCTGTAAACCTCAAAACTTCTAAAGGCCACAACTTCTTCATTATAAACCTGTTTCCGACGATCCTTATATCCACGAAAAGGTAACAAGAAACCCTACACTTCTATCAACTTTATTCCTCTTGAAGCCCACTTGACCTCAGATCCAAAATTCATGAAAAGCCCGCACCAGCTCTTTAACAATACATTTGGGCTCTAAAGCACAAACCAAACTCTTTTATCACACAATGTACCTTATTCATATCCCAAAAAGGCCTAAACCTTTCTCCTTCAAAGCCTCAAAACCTTCTCATACTCGGATTAAGGCCCACGGGCCTTAAATCACAAAACAATATGGAACAGGATGTTACATGCTCCACTGAAACTTTGTTACTAAAACAAGTTCATGGTAATTAAGTATTAAATTCAAGGTGATTCCTTAAACACCTTCCTTATGTTAAGGTTTCTAACTCACATGTAGATTTCAATAACCAGTAGATTTCAATAACCAGTAGATTTCAATAACCAACTCCTATTATCGAAATATTTGCATATTCCCATATGACCATCATTTCTGAACAAGAATCACCTCTACTCAGAATTATGTCAATACGGTCCGTCCAAATACTATACTTCCAACTGTCCTCAAGCAACCAATCTTTTGGAAAACCTCAGAGTGTTATTGACAATTGTTTAACAAATTCAGTCACACATTGTTCTAGTCCTGTTTCCCTCTCAATTCCTTAGGCATTTGGAAAATCAGAACAAGTGAATCTTATAGCATAATCAATCCTATATCTGAAGCATATGAGATTCAGTACACAATGTCTTACATAAAGACATGATACTTGATCAGTCTCTTGCTATAATATTTCCTATGTTGAATCATTTCAACATGGTATTCATATATGTCTAAGACTAAGTTTTATTAGACTTTCAACCTAAATTTTTAGATTTAAAATTAAGTATGAGTGCCCTCTCCCCTAAGCTAATCATAGTGAAACAATTCCAAACTTTGCAACACCTAGCATAACAATTACGCTTCTACTAGGATAACAATTATTCTTCTATCTGCATAACAATTATACTCCCACTAGCTTTGACATGTACCTAGAAATCAACTACACTTCCAGAAATCAATACTTTTTGACTTTCTTACTAAAGTAAAGATTTTTGATACGTAATGCTTCGATAAGTCTTCAACTAGACTTCATAAGCTCATACACCTTCATTAGATAGCATGTGTGTGTGTGTTTAAACCTTTTCCGAACTTATAGCAATAAGTCCTGCACGTTCACACCATTTCTTGTCATTTCTAACAATTCAAACTATAAAAGGAATGTCGTAATCATATGCGAATTTGAGAATGTAATCATCACAACTGCTAACCATGATGATATTTATCAAATCTTTTAAAATCTGCTAGCAAAAGTATTTCCTCACCATTTTCATGAATTAGAGCGAAACCTTTTACCAACTGGATTTTATGGTGTATTCATTCCTATCCATGTGAATTAATGAATTCCACCCTACAATCATAAGATAAGGTTGAGGACCAAACCGAAATCAAGTTTAGGTTTTCATTTCATGGATTGAACTTTGCTCATTCTTAATCTCTTGCCTTCTAGTAGCACAAGGGCCTATCAATGCTTCCAAGTTGTTAAGCAGTTCACCCATATTGATCAATGTACTTTCATTAAACAACATGCTCTATTTTTTGCAGTCAAATGAGAACCATATAACTCATAAGAATTGCCAACTCAATGGGAAAGTGCACAAAAATAAGAATATGTCAACTTAACATGATAGGTTATCAACCTCAGGTCATGTACTAGTGATAACTAAAAAGTTTATTCTTGATTGACTCCTAAAACTCTTCAAAATCAAAAAGACTCCCACTGACTTCTTGACATATAAGTTTTTTTTCTGTTAAGGAACATTCCTCAACAAGTAAAAAAATATTCAAAAGTTAGTAAGGATTCTTTTGTAAGATAACACTTCACATAATTGGTCTTTGTTTATCCTTTGTTTTAACCAAAACATAACAACTACTAATTTCAAATGTGCTAGAGTAAGAAAACATTTCTACTCCACATTTCATGAGGTGTTATAAACCTACTTAGTTTGAAATAAGCTTCAAGATATGGTTTATGGTTACTAGAGTATGACTCTAAAACTAGATTGGAAAACGAAGTATGATTCACCTCTCAATTAAACCATTTCACCAATACCCGATTCCTCTTCTTAGTCAAACAATTGTACTAAGATGTTCTTCGATGATCAATTTGAGACATGGTTCCATAATCATTAAGATGATCATAAAACATGATACTAAAGTACTTTCCTTTCTTTCAGATTGGAGAAACCTTTATCTCTCTGCCTAATAGATTCATCTTATTTGTTCTATTACACTTTGAAAACTTTTCAAAGTGTTAGAATTCTTCTTAATCTTATAAACACAACCATGTTCACTGAAACATCGGTAAACCATGACGAATAGAGTTATCATTCTTTGTGGTGGGTCTAAATAGTCTATATCAATATGTACTAGATCCTTTAGTCCTTCACTTGATTTACATAAGCATGTGATCAATGAATTAGTCATGATCTTCCAATGATCAAGATTCTCATACATCACACAATTCGAATTGTATGACTCCAAGTTTCTATCCAATTGAAACTTGGGTAATGAGAATTCCTTTTCACTTGGTTAATTATGACATTTCCACGAATGATATAACTAAGAATTAAATCCATAATTAACATTGCTAATAATCGAAATACAACCACCAATTTTCATAAATGCCAATCCAAGGATATATAAAGTAAATAAATCAAAAAATTCACTTTTATTGATAACAAGCGGAAAATTTTTGTCCTTACAATGCAAATATATGAAAACTATTTTTCTACATATTTCCTAAGCAATCTGTTAATCTATCATAACTCCTAAACAACAGCTTCCAAAATCTGATCATCGAGCCATGTGACCGAAATCCATCTCTCATGATAAGATTCAACTTAATCTTCTCAAGCTTCCTTCTTTCTCTTAGATTATGCAAAACATCAAAATGTGACTATCACATCATGTATTAAGTATCTACGAATAAGAACTTATAAAGTAGAGTTATATAATGGATGTACCTGAAGTAGAATCACACAACTTGACTTTACTATCTCTAAGATCTTTCAGATAGTCTTCTTTCGCATCCAATGCCCTTTCAATAGAAACATATGGACTTTTCGGTAATAACAAATGGGACTATCTTAGGATTAGCCTTTCTCTTTACCATATGCTCAAACAATGTGACCTTGGTGGCTTGGCCGATCCCTTTCCATTGGGAAGAGAAACCTTTTCTAGACTACTAATGTTGCCATTTTCAATGTTTGTGGAAACTAGGAGATAGATCCTTCAAATATATTTGCTTGATTTGTGCTCTTAAGCATTTCTACTTCAGCAACAATCAACATATATGTCAGATCGATTAGTGTCACGTCGTGGTCCCTCTCATAGAAGTCTTTAATGAACTGACTATATGATCCAGGAAGCGAAATTAAAACCAAATCAATAGCCAAATCCCTTGGGAAAACGACACCCAACATTCCCAATTTGTCAATGTGCGATTTCATTTTTCAGAACATGCACACACACAGACTTTCCATCTTGATGTTTACTATCCAATAGGGCTTGAGTGACATCATATTTTTCAGCTTGAAGAAAACGTGGCTCGGGGATAATTATTAGAGAAATTTAAATTAAGGCTAGGATCCCTATTTTCGATTCGAATTCTGAAGAGGGATGCCGTAATCAAATCTGAATCTATTTTTGGTAGGTAAAGCATTTACCAATTTCAATTTTATGAAACTCCTAGATATCTTGAGATTCATTGAACTATTCAATGTCATGTTTAATCTTGATTACACTCTCACTTTGTGACTGGGATGACGAGAATCACAAACGAGATGTGAATAACCATGCAAATTAGCTTTGTGCTCTTGATGTCATTTATCATCTAATTAATGTGCTAGTCAACCAAACACGCTATATTAATCAATAATAATTTACAAGACACCCATTGCCAACAATATTAGTCTCATATTAGTGTGTCGGTTAACCACACACGCTCAATTAACGACCAATAAGGTGCAATGTGCAATTTCATTGGTTAGCATAAAATTCACATTTTTCCTAAAGAAACTAAGAGTGAGATTTTTAGAAAAATGATTTAGTTACTTTATAATTCATTATACTTATTAATGAGAATCATTTTGTCCTATCAAACCCGTTCGGCTAACGACCCTACACTAGTCAAGAAGCGGTGACTGAGAGTGGACACCCATTCAATCGTCATTTTGTAAGCAATATCTTTATACCCCCCCCCCCCCCCCACCCTCTTATAGACCAGCTTTGGGAATCAGGCCTACTAACATTAATACTTACTTTTCTTATACATATACAATATATATTAAACTCTTAATTATATATATAGTATGAGGTGAGCTTTAAACATTTTAAACTTCCAAGGGTTTAATCTTTTGATAAATTAAACTTTTAATTTATTTTAATTTAAATTGTATATGGAGTTATTAATTATCATTTAATTAATCACTTAATTAAATTATCAACAAAACCCATAATAATGTAATTTAGGGTTTACATTTTAAATTTCAAAAATTAAAACTTTTAATTTAAATCTCAAACAACCCTAAAATTAGCTTTAATTAATAATCAAATTAATTATTTAGTAACAAATTATGGATATATTAATTATCCTTTAATTAAAAAATTAATTAAATTATTAATCATGTATTCAGATAAAATCAACATTATCCAAATCATAATTATCTCCTAACATTTAGGTCATATTTAATTATGTAAAATTACAAAATATCATATTATGGCAGATTTAATAAAATATAATTACCAAATATTAACCAAATAAATCAAGTTAGGCAAGAAAATCCAAAATCAGGATTTGATGCACAAACTCGCAGAGTTGGAGGACCAACTCGTCGAGTTGCAATCCAACACGTCAACTCCGAAAACAACTCGATGAGTTCGAGGAACAGAATGACGATTCTGTTTTCTCCTCATTGTTCAAGTTCATATTAGTATCAATTCAATAGAAAACTAAACCTAGGCTCTGATACCACTGATGGGTTTTGAGCATAACATACAATCCTATGTGTACATGAAACCCTAATTGAGGATCTACGTTTTCTCTAATTGAACATACAATAATGAACAACAAAGTATAAACCCTAGATCCCTAGTGTATAAACGAAATTCACATAGTAAAGGGTTATGAAAATTACCTTTAAGATTGTTATTGTAAACAATATTGAATCCTTGCTTGAAAAACCTTTGGTAGCAAGCGCCACAAGTGTCGCGCCTCTAATAGTTCACAAATAAACTCAAGCAACTAAGGAATACTATATAGAGAGAGGAGTAGATCAAAATTTCGGCCAAGACCTTTAGAATGAAGGGTTAGGCTGAAATTTAACCCTAATGAGGATTTATATAGGTGCTAAGAGTGTATCAGATAAGGCAGGTATATCAAATATAACCCTAATCCATTAACTTCCTCCCTAAAGAATCCAATGCACCCTCACAGCCCAAGGAAACCTTAGGAGCATCCAGAATTCGTTCCCCCCTACTATAGGGAGGTTCTAGAATTGCCCAATGCTCAACTATCAAACATTGTCACCTTTAGTCCATGCAGTTTTAATTAATTCCTTTGATCCCAAAATTAATTCCAAATTAATTTCTGATTAATTATTAATTAAATAATATGATTTCTAATTAATATATTATTTCCATAATACATTAACAAATCATTTATTATGATTTCTAGTTAATTTATTAACCAAGTAATAAATTAATAAATCATTCTTCTCTCTCCAAAAGTTTTCCTATTCAATTGTCAGGTTTGAAGGCAACCTAAAAGGACTGTGCTACTATCAATTCAAGTTTATACTAATTATACTTATGGGCTTAGATACCTACTCCAACAGTTCTAACCATAGTATTTTTCAATTATAGTAGGTTAAAGGTTGGTTCATAAAGTATGTTGCTATAATAGTGAAAATGTCATAGAATTTCTAGGTTGCATGTTCCCATAAGAGTTTATGTGTAAAATCTGTTGTGCAAATGTTTGTCTTGTAACTTAGAAAAACCACTAGGGAGTGGCAAGGGGACTGTTTGGTCGAGATGGTGGTTGTCGGAAGTGGGCTGGTGGAGAAAAGGGATAGCCGGCGACAGTTTAGTGGTGGTGATTGGGTGGCTCCAATGGACGGAAACCGAGATGAGGGAGCGAGAGAGAGATGTTTGAGAGAGATAGGGATAGATTGGTAGAGAGAATGGGAATTCCCCTCTCTATCTTGGACCATAGTTTTTCGACATATGTTGCCAACACATTGTGCCAAGCGACTCTACTACGAATGCGACATGTGTCGCTTCATCGGTCCACGTGTAATAACCCGACGGAAAACGATGCCTCACATTTTTTCGAAAATACTAGTTCGATGTCCTGAAAATTACAGTGTGGAATATGTAAACGTATTTATCTAACGAAGGACATGAATATGTAAAAACGGGTCAAAATTCGTTATTTAGTATTTTTCCGGTTGCTGTGATTCGACAATTTTTGTGAAGGTACAATAACTTTGGGGTACAAAACTTTCGAATGTAGAATGAAATATTAGAGTATTGTCTGATTCCAAAAATACGTCAAAATACATAACGAAATGCATATCGATTTTGAGTTCGTTTACGAGAAAAGCAATTATAATACTTGTTTGTTCTCTTAAAATGTTTGCATATTTCGTGTACGATCTCCGGTGTCGACATTCTTTATATCCATGAAATCGTGTTCTCATGCTCTATTTGTTTCGATTGTTATTCTTACATAAAATTCTTAAAATATAAATCTTATTTTCAATGCATTATTTCATTACTCATGTATTGCACATAATATTTGTTTGTTAATGATTTAAACGACCTAAATACGATTATTACTAAGGTGTTGTTTTTTTTTTTTTTTAAATCACTTCTGACCACTTATTGTTGCGTCGTGCACCACACGCCCAACAGTTGACCCTTCATAGTTGTTTGTTTTTTAGAAGACTTTTGGCTTAAAAAAATGTTGCGTGTGTGCTGCGTGGTGCAACATTTGACCCTCTACTTCAAACCTCTTCAAACCTTACTTTAACTTATTGCAGTAGTCTGCAGAGGTTAAAAAACAGACTTTTTATTACATGCTGTAGCCGTTTGGTCCCTCTATTCTGCTACAAAGGGTTATAGAGGTGGTATGCAGACTTCAAGCATTTTCTGTTGGGGTACAATGTTCTCCATTCATGACTTTGTAAATGTTTGAATTTTGTAAAACCCACTTGCATGTGGTGCTTTAGCCTTTAGACCCATTTGTTAGTGAGAGTGAGAGAGAGACATGTAAACACCTCTATATAAGGTGAGTTTGTCCACTTGTAGAGGTGTGCTTGAGAGATGTAGAAGTGAGTGTGTAAGTGTGTGTTAATTATGTAGTCTAGATCTAGATCCTTTTTGTTAGACCATATACATTCAATATATCTCTTAAACACCCAAATCACCATGTTCAATTGTGCAAGCTTTAATTCCGCATGCCAAACCATGTTCTTTGTCACTACAATTGGTATCAGAGCGGGTCTTCAAGATCAAGGTGATATTTGAAGAACGATTCTCGGTTTGGCAATTTTTGTCGCAATTTGATCAATTTTGGTGAGTCTCTCTCTATGATCTCTCTTAATTTTGTTGAATCGTGCGTTACGTTTTGAATTATGATCGACTTGTTTCGTTGAATCTAATCTGTTTTTACCTTATTGGTGATTCAACAAATTATTGTTTAGATCAAGCCCAAACTAAAACACAATATAATTTTCGTTACTGTTCATGAATGTCCAATTTAATTCAAAAGCCCAATTTTCATTTACTTTTCATATAATCAAGATGGAGCCCAGTTACTTGTATCATGTACTGTTCATTGAGTCCTACCACCGAGTTCAATTGTTCATCAAATTACTTCTCGATTTAATCTTTCATAATCGATTCTAGATTCATCTTCCCTCACAATTCACATCGTGATTATATTACAAGGATAATTTGAAGAAATCTTGTTGGATGTTTTCGTCGATTTTTTTTCTCAAGAACAGTTTGAATTATTCGATTAGTTCATCTAAATTGCAATCTCATTTTCTTTGAATTTCCGATTTCATTAGTCGAATCAAATCAGAAAAGTATTCCTTTTGGATCGCAGAGTCCTTTTCGATTTCGATTGTTAACTATAATCATCTTGTTTCAAAAGAAAAGATTTCGATTGGTGTTCATCGATAACTGTTTATAGGGGTCAAACAAAGAAAAAGTCAAACTCGATTTCTATGTGTTGATTTGTTGAATTCAAAGGTGAAATTGGCTTGTACAAGTTATTTTTGGGCTATGGATGTCAAAATCATGTTTGATTTGGGGTTCAATTTCGAAAATTGGTTGAATCTATGTTTTTGATGTCGAACATGTGAGACTAAGAACGAAGAATCGAATGGAAAGTCACGATCGCATCTTTTGGGATAGTTCGCATCTTCAGTTGTGATTTAGATGTTCGCTTTGAGCTATAGACATCGATGCCTGATCGTTAAAAGCGAAGGTCCTTGTGATTGGATTTTGTTAAGGTTTGATTTTGGGGTCTCAGTGTTTAGATGTCGAATGAGTTATGGAATCGATTTGGGTTGATATTGTTTTGGTTGATGAACGGTAAGAACGAAGATTGATTTTGGGTTTGGGAAGAAATGTAAGGAACAAAAAAAAAAAAAAAAAAAAACGAAGACTGTGTTGGAATGATCGATATAGTCTAAGAGTTGGATAAACAAAGGAGTGTTTGTGATTTGGATTCGAAGAGTGTTTGTTAGATTAATAATCGAAGGTTTAGAATCAAGATTTTTGGGTGAATAAGATTCGGGTAATAATTTTGTTGAGTTTGATGTTCAAAGACTGGGTTGAAAAAAAAAACCGAAGGGTGTGTTTATGTTTGACACGAAGGGAAAATGGATTGATACGAAGGGGATAAAAAATTTTTAATTCGAAGGGGCATTTTTGATGTATACGATACGAAGGATTTCTTGGATGAGAAATCAAAGTGTAAATGACTGAATATACGAAGGGGGTGTATTGGAAATTCGAAAGTACTCTTCATTTACTGTATCTTTCGTATGCTTGCAATCTTCGTATGAATTGAAAGAAAATGCAATGTTTCGAATCTGGTCCCTGAACCTTCGAATTTTTGTCACTTCGCAAATTAAAGCAAGTTTCGTATGTTTGACACTTTTCACCCAACTTCGAAAATTGTTTGAGGCTTCGCATTTTTGGTACAAGTCTTCGTATGATTGAGCAAAAAGGACAGAATTTACGAAGATGGTCCTTGAGACTTCGAATTTTTGGTAGTTTGCACCCAAATTCGAAAAACGACTATTTTTTGCTGAAAATTGAAGATTGTGCATCTCAGGCCCCTGCAGTTTGTGTAAATTGACGCTTTCTACCCAGCTTTGGAAAAGGGGGAGAGTTTTGCATATTTTGCTGTTTTGGGCGCAACGGGTCACTGTAGAATTTTGAAATTGACAATTTCTACCCATTTTTGAGAAATTTTGTCAAATGCAATCCGCGAACGAAGATAAAAATTGAATATTTTTTGGGTTTTTCGGATTGAAGCACAAAGTTTATGTCACATGTTAAGGGGGAGTTTTGATACGAAAAATTCCGAATAGAGAACGTTCTTTTTCCTTTGGAGTTTTATAATCAAATTTCGATTATAAAAAGAGGAAGAAGTTTTATATGGAAATTCGAACTTGAATTTTTCATATTACATGGATTTGAAGACCGAAGTGATCTTGAAGTTTTGAAGCCTACGAGATGATGCAATTGGATGTTCGGAAGTGATGTATTCAAAATGGGTTTGGTTTTATTGAAGATTTTTGGGGTGTGTTTTTATGCGCAACTTTTGGGTGATTATTTGGAGTTTGAAATACTCTTAATCATTCGTTGCTGCTCGGTTTGTATGGTCTCACATCCTAGAGCCCAAATTGAAGAGTCATGGAAGAATTGAAGATTGAAGTTTGTTTCGACATGTGTCACATTTGAGGCTCGAACCGCGTAGTGCTTGATTTTGGAAGATTTGAAGTGGGTCATTCATTCCTAACTTTGAGGGGGAGAATGTTGGGGTACAATGTTCTTCATTC
Source organism: Lactuca sativa (assembly GCF_002870075.4). NCBI lineage: Eukaryota > Viridiplantae > Streptophyta > Magnoliopsida > Asterales > Asteraceae > Lactuca > Lactuca sativa. Next base: position 84,646,691 of record NC_056631.2, on the reverse strand, counting down.
ATGACTTTGTAAATGTTTGACTTTTGTAAAACCCACTTGCATGTGGTGCTTTAGCCTTTAGACCCATTTGTTAGTGAGAGTGAGAGAGAGACATGTAAACACCTCTATATAAGGTGGGTTTGTCCACTTGTAGAGGTGTGCTTGAGAGATGTAGAAGTGAGTGTGTAAGTGTGTGTTAATTTTGTAGTCTAGATCTAGATCCTTTTTGTAACACCATATACATTCAATATATCTCTTAAACACCCAAATCACCATGTTCAATTGTGCAAGCTTTAATTCCGCATGCCAAACCATGTTCTTTGTCACTACATTTTCGCTTCGAAAAAACAAACAACACCTAAGTCTTAGTATTCGTTCTTATTTATGAGGTTATGTTTACTATTTATGGATTACTCACTAATCCCGAAGAATACCGAGTTCTAGCAAGTAAGTAATGACTAGGTAAGATCATATTAGAGGTATATAAATATATTGTTTGGAAAATCCATTTTAAACATCTCACTATGATCTTGCATATAGATCACTCGCGTAAGTAGATCAATAGATATTATAACTAGAATCACAGATAAATATTATTTATAAGTTCATCATAAAAAATATAAGCATAAATATAAGTTACACTTAAAATAATAATAATTGTAACTCAACTTATAGGTTTTCTAGCAAAAACTCGGAAACTCCGCAAGAAGAACGTCGACCTTGGATACTTCTTTTGTCAGTCCTTCTATTGATGTAGCACCTTGCTATAAATTCTACAGAACCACAAAAACTTTAGAAAATCGGAGCTCTAGAGAGAGAGAGAGAGAGTGGGAGAGAGAGAAAGAGAGGAAAGAGTCGAAAGAATATTGTGTGAAGAAAATGAAGCAAATTCGACCTATTTATACAACTTTTTGAAAGACGTGTCGCATCTAGGCACGCCACGCCCTGCCTAGGTAGCAGATTCTCTGGTGCCACGTGGCGCGCTCCAAGTGATGCCACACCTCCTTCACCAGTTTTTTTTTTTTTTTTTTTTTTTTTTTTTTTTTTTTTTTTTTTTTTTTTTTTTTTTTTTTTTTTTTTTTTGAAATCTTTAAAAATTTGTATCTCTCGCATACATGCTCCATTTTCGACTTTTGTCATCTTCCTAGATTCTTATCGTTGTGTACTACAACTTTCCTTTAGAACTCAATAGATAATTCACATTCTATTTTTATTTTTCAATATGTAAAGATTACATTGTAAAACACTTTTGCGAAATTAATATCTTCTTCATACAAACTCTTTTTTCGACGTTCGATATATCTACGGATTCGTATTTACGAGGACAACAACTTTTGTTTACATTGTTTTGGTTAACGAGTAACCTATCATTGTTTCATATTTTATGACACAAATGATTGTACTATGTCGAACGTGAAACTTTGAGAAATCATAACTTCTTCATACAAAGTCAGATTTTGGCGTTGTTCATACTCATGAGTTTGTAATCACGACTATTATAAATTTCGTTTAGATTATTTATTATAAATAATATTTTATTATAAATATTATTTAACGTAACCCGTTAAATTTATAATAAGGATTTTATACAAATATTATGAGACCATAATACTTGTCCATAAAACATGTACACAGTAATTACGTATAATTATCATTTACATAACCCGTATTGTGTATGAAGAATTTTCATTTATTTATAATTATCTTATTCGAGGATTTTTATTATTCAATAAAATGATAGTTATATCTTTTATCCCTTAAACATCTAGCATGGACAAACGAGAGTTACATATACTACCATGCTAATATACGGTATGCCTAGTTGTTTTGTGATTTAAAAATAAATGAATTTAATGTACTTTGTATTAATTTTTTAGGTGTTACACTACTAATTACCAGTCACCACCATCACCGATCACTACCATCAGCAATCACCACCAATACAGTAAAACCACTATTGTCATAATCATTACATCACTACTTTGGTCATTACCATACTCTTGCCATTACTATCACAACCACCACTACACCAATCGTGCCATTACTTTCATAACCACCTTAACACCACTCTTGACTCACCCTCAGAACCACCACTACCAATTGGAAATCCCCAAACTCAAACAAATAAGTCAATTGTTACTTTCATACAATTAATTTACCTAATACTAATCAACAAAACATATTCCATACTTTACATTCGAACGATTATTTATAGAAACATTATCAAATAAATTTTGGACACAAAAATTTCCAATCAACATAACATATTTCAAACTTTACCATTATCAAACTAGATAACATAATTATTGACATGTACATTACCAAGTAAATTGAAAGACATTGTTTTAACGCAAATATTACCAAACAATATCAAACTGAATAGAATCCCAATAATAACAACAATAAAACATATTATTTCTGTAAATGAACTCACACATCATTGTCTAGTTTGTGGTGTATCCTTAGCATTTCCAATAGGAACATAATTTCTTCCCTTGGATACTGAAAATACACGAAGAACATTGTCCTACTTTTTCTCTATAAGCATGCCCATCCACTAACCATACATATAGTTTTCATCTACAACATCTTCCACAAGAAAGTCACTCACCAGAATTTTAGCAAGAGTCGACCTAATTTTCTTCACAAAGACAATCTACCTGAGGGTACCATTATCGTGATCATTTAACATGTTACAATACTGAACAATGGCCTCTCGAGAGGTTAAAAAAGTGATGACATTAAGAAAGTAGTAAGATTCTTCGAAACCTTTTTGTGCTAGATACTTCAAAGCTATTGCATCTCTCATACAACATGACTGGATTTTGAAAACACCAATTTGATTTCATTTCCGACCAGAGTATGACCAGTTAAAACAAAGGAGATGACATCGGTGTGTAGCGACAAGAAGACGAAGTTAAAGGCTATGGAATCTAATATATTAGGGCATCTCTAACAACATTGGTAAATTGGTCTTTTCAACGGGATCTAACGACTCTAACTAAACAAAGCTAGGTAGATTTAGGTTTAGGGACCAATGGTACAAGGAATGCAAACCACATGGACCAACCATATCAAAAAAGCAATACTAGGACCAATAGTGTAAACTTTGGCAAAATACAAGGACTACATATGTAATTTACTAAAAAATTATGCATGTTTCTAGTTGTATGTTAAAATTGATTATATGATACATTTGTCGTATACGTATACTAGTGTGTGTGCTGTCTCCCATCGATTAAATCAATGTTTGTAAATTGTTCATATCAAAATAATCCTTTGCCCTACAAATAATATATTTATAGGTGGAAATTTGGAGTCAATCGCATATACTAAGACTATAATTAAATTAAAATAGACTTATATGAAAAAATAATTGGTGGTTGAGATGTCACTAGCGTGGTGCATAAAAAGATAAATAATACCTTTTGAATATCATAATATTCTCGTATGTTACATCCCCTTTTCCATTAGATATTTAGATTTGGAGTCATTTATAACATTAGTAATTTTTAACATTCGAATCGTAACTATAATATATTTTTTACAATGGTAGATATTTTATTATGCTACGAAGAAGCTAGGCTAGAGATCCAAAAGATTACATTGCGCAAAATTTAACAGCTAGGCTAGAGAACAAAAAAGATTGCATTGTGCGAAATATAGGCATCCGAGCTTGAATCCAACCAACACGGTTGATGACATCTTTTTTATATCAATTGCGCACACACGTTAAGGATTGCATACCAATCCGATCAAGCAAATACGTCTCTTTTAGTTTACTAACTAAACGAATCCATATACCTTGCGCAGAATACAAAAAAATATATTTGAAATCATTATAAATATATGCTTTTTAAATATATTAATATCGTTGTTGTTAGTTTTATATAATAAATTTTATAATAAATTAGTATAAACATACCAAAAGGTCTTTGGCCTAGAGGTAATAAATGATTTTTTCAACTGAGAGGTCATGAGTTCAAGTTTCTTAGAAAACATAAATAGTATTTATGAGTAAGTTTAGATAGTTTGTCGTTTAAAATAATGGTATAAACATAGTTTGTTTTGAATTATATGATAGTGTAGATATCTTTTAAAATTCTATAATCTCAATTATCTTAATGGTCTTTAACTACGGGTTACTTATGAATAAGATTAAATATAATATATGTTTATGACAACAATATAATTTTTGACATAATATATGGTTAATGATAACAATATATATGTACATTGTTTTTGTTTTTAAAGATAACAATATAATTTTTGTATAAAATGTTAGTTTTAACTGTTTTTGTTGTAAGTTATTTAAAATAGCGTATTTAGAAACTTCTAACTATTTTAACTTGGTTTCAGAAATTTAATTTTTTTAAGATTTATTTGATGAATATTGTTAGTTTCTTTTATTCTAGTTATTTAAAAAATAAACATTGTTTTTGTTTTAAAAGATAACATTATAATTTTTTTTTTATATAATATTACTTTTAACTATTCTTATTGTAACTTATATTTAAGCTACTTATTTAAAAATTCTTAATGGTTATAAAAAAAACAATTTTATGGTTTTTCTGTTAATTTAGGATTACAATTTATATTTAACATTAAAATTCATAACTTTTAGTTAGTTATAAATTAGTCATTTGCTTTTCTTCAAGTTTAACTGAAATTTTAATTTAAGTTAACCGTTTAACATTATATTGAAATTAACAATTCAACTATTTTACATAAAATCGTAAATTATATAAAAGTTGTGACTTTAAAATGACAAATGATCACATATGACAACATATCTAAACTAATAAGTTAACTATAATATGTTAAAAAAATTAAGGCAGAATTTCGTATACACCATTCCTAAACAACTAAATATCATATTTGCCCGGACTAAACTCTAAATATCGTATTTGCACTTCCTAATGTTTTTTAATATCATATATACCCAAATCTATTTTTTAATATATTTTTTATTGATTTATAATTGTTTTTCATAATATTAAATCACTGTAAATAAAATACATTATGAATGGACAATAATACCCTTCCTGCTAATCTCCAATACAACACATGATTCACAGCTTTATGGATCGATTCTGCCAAAAATCGTTTTCCCCCATAGCTTCTCAAATCACGATCGAGCCTTCCCTTCCATGAGGCTTCCGTTCTTTGCATCCAATCGCTACATATAATCGATCATTAATTGATTCCAGTTGGTTCCTCTGTTATCTGATACACACACGCAGCAGGTTGCAGCTTCCTTCCTTCCGTATCTAGCTTCCTTCTGATCGTAGCATAATTCCTTCTGAGATGCATTGATTTAGAGTAACAATCTACAACACAAGTCACAAGATAATCAGATGATAAAGCGTGTTCTTTAACATCCTCAGATATTTCAAAATCACCATATGGAAAGTTAGCTAACGCCTTGTCCAGTTTGCATGTAACACTATGAAATTGAGAAGGGAATTCCAGTGCTGCTGTTTTCTGTAATTATATGTCGATTAACGTAAATTCAAACAGATAAAAAAAAGTGATCGATTTACACTCAGTTTCTTAATTTCTTAATTGAGCAATTAAATCAGGAGTCAACAAACTTACAGGGAAAGTATCGTGATCGAAGGTTCTTGCAGATTGAAGCAACATATTAGTAGTTGTAAGAGCTGCTGTTAGTTGAGATATGGAACACAAAAACGTTGACGAAAAACATGCCAGATGTAAGGGCCCACGATCAGCTTGAAAATCCCAAATTTGTTCCACAAAATGCGACAACAAGGCGACTCTTCTGGAAAGGTCTGTTCACTCCTTCTTGAAGCCTCCATTGAATCCGGTGGCGGAGGTCCGTGCTACATCGCGCTACGATCAGAAGGAAGCTAGATACGGAAGGAAGGAAGCTGCAACCTGCTGCATGTGTGTATACGATAATTGGGGAACCAACTGGAATTAATGATCGATTATATGTAGCGATTGGATACAAAGATCGGAAGCCTAGGGAAGGGAAGGCTCGATCGTGATTTGAGAAGGTATGGGGGAAAACGATTTTTGGCAGTATAAAGCTGTGAATCGTGTGTTGTATTGGAGATTAGGAGGAAGGGTATTATTGTCCATTAATAGTGTATTTTATTTATAATGATTTAATATTATGAAAAACAATTATAAATCAATAAAAAATATAAAAAAATAGATTTGGGTATATGTGATATTAAAAAACATTAGGAAGGGCAAATGCGATATTTAGAATTTAGTCCGGGCAAATATGATATTTAGCTGTTTAGGAAAGGCGTATACGAAATTCTGTCAAAAATAAAGTCATAATTTTATAAATAGAAGTAAAAAAATATGATATTTTAATATTGTAATTTAGTTAATTTATGATTAGAATTTAGTCTTTGCATTAATTTAACATTATTAATCAATTTATAATAATTATCAGAAAAAAATTGAAAAATGATGGAAGTTTCAAATTCATTTGATGTAAGTAAAATATTTTTTTTTCTAAGTATATACATATATAGATATATAGATACTAAATAAGATTCTCAAACAACCAAACAGACCACCTATGCGTGAAACAAGAACTTCTAAAAATAGCTTTACCAACGAAGTCGATTACAAACTAATAAACCAAATATCCAATCAACAAAAGAACCAAGATAAGGAATATTCAACCCTCACCAAATGGCGAATTGCTTCCAAACCGAGACAAACAAATCGCAAGAAAAAAACAAATGGTTCACTGACTCAATCCCAATATAACAAATAAGACAAAGAAAGAAAGGAAAATGAAGCCTTCTTTTACCCAAATTATGTCTACAAGGTAGCTTGTTTGACATAATTCTCCGTGTAAATATATAATACTAGAAAAAATCCTTTAATGACATACACTGGCTTCCATAAAAAGGTATAAATGACAGAAAAATATATGTCACTGAAAGCCCTGGCATGAATGAAAGATGACATACACCTATTGTCATAAATTTACAACATATATTTACGAATGATATTTTGTATGTGGTAAATTTTAATTTTTTGAACACATGACAAACATTCTATGACATACAATTACAACACGTATTTACAGAAAACAATTTGTATGCCACAATTTTACGTTATTATAAAATTTTATATTTTTTTATAGATTTATTAATATTCAAACTAAATCACACAATTAATAATAATAATAATAATAATAATAATAATAATAATAATAATAATAATAATAAATACTATACACAAAAAACACTACCAATTGCACAAAATATAGTACCTCAAAATTCAAAGAAACGTTCAAATAGTAAAAGAATGTAAATACATTGCTATTAACCCTGTTACATATTCCTATAACATCTAAATAGTGTAAGTACGTTGTTACAAAAAGTAAAGAAATGCAAGTAAATTGTTATTATGGATGAAAATTAAACTTGAAGTGACCATAGTAATTTATTGATAGAATAGATAATGTAACCAACGGTTTACATCCATAGTAACACAAATCTCAACACATTTGAGAAAGTTTTTTATATCACATTCTCTTGAAAAGTCGTGTATAACATCCCGTTTCTGGAAAAAAGTAACTATTTGATAAAGTTAGCATTCCGTTTGCAAAATAGATCATCATAAAAAACTTTAATATATTACACTATGCAATGGATTATGAAAAAACATAAAGATATATTCAAGACAGATGCAATGGGGAACAATCAATTTTAGTGACATCAGTAAGAAACTAGCATTTGGTTCCAACATATTTGATGGACCAAGAAACAAGATTTGAAGAACCACTCTCTTCCAATCTATAAAAAGAGGATCATATACAGTGGCAGACCTTAGTGGTGCCCCAGGGGTCCCGGGCCACTGCTCCGATGCTGACACGTAGTGTAAATTTTTTTTTTAATGTTTTTTAATGTTTTTTCTATTGGGAGCACCGGCTTAAAACACGAGTGACACTACTAATATAGATTTATTTGGAAAAACTTTTTAGTGTCACCCCTACGAAAATGTTCTGCGTCCGCCACTGATCATATACATAATATAAAATGATACGTAACTAGAAAAAGGGTGGAAACATTTTTTATATTCTTTAACCAATAACAAACCTTTTTTCCTCAATCAAGGAATTATCGAGAGAATTCTTTCCCCTTACTAAGAAGCTTTATAATTAGTGACAAATTGCAAGACAAGATTTTCCGATTATAACCTTCACTTCTAAGTACCAGAGGCTACTTTTGATCTTGGAAGAACTGGCATAGATGTGTTATGTGGGGTCGATGTAGACAAATTTTTATGGGTAATGAATTTTCACCTTTGAGCATTCCTAAAAACACCCTCATTAAAAGAAGACTATTGATCTTAAATGGGCCAAACAAATAATCCAATTTTAATAAGTATTACTACATATATTGTGTTGCCTACAAGTGCAACACAAATAATCTATTTCAACCATAGATTAAAAGGAACAAAAATCCACACACACACACACAGAGAGAGAGAGAGAGAGAGCTCCCTACGGTATTCAAAAAACTTTGGATAAGGTCGAAAAAGTTTCTAACTTGCATGGAATTTCCAAAATCAAAACATTCTATGATTTTAATCCAAAAAAACTTGAAAATACGATTATGCCATTTTTTTATATATTTTTTATAACTATTCTAATATTATTTTAATTAAAAAATAAAGAAAAAATAAAAACAATATCCCCCACCCCACCCACCGTTCTCTCTCTCTCTCTCTCTCTCTCTCTCTCTCTCTCTCTCTCTCTCTTCTCTCTCTCTCATTAAACTTACAAAACTCTACGAAGAACAGAGATTTTTTGAATATGTCATCAAATTGACACCAAAGACTCATGTGTCTCTATCTTTTTCTCCGAATTTGTGAAATGAATAACCACTTGCAAATCATCTTCATAAACATAACTTACACATATATTAACAAAAAACCCAACTGGACAAATAATCCAAATAAACCGTTCATATCCATCACCGATCGATCTATATATAGACTCAATTAGTCAAATTCTTAGAAAACCTACTTCGATTGTGCACTTCCCTAAAATTTTATTTGGGTTCTTCTTTTGAGCACTTCACAGAAAATAAACATCTCCATCTAAGATCGACGAATGCGTCTTCTCAGAAAACTCACTTCGATTGAAATACCCATTTATTGGCAACCATGATTCGATGACCGGAGGTGGCAGACAAAACATCTAAAAACAGATCTGTCTCATTTCTGTTCTGATTATCGATTCCGACATTGTAACTGGATTTGATTCAAACTCGATGGTATTACGACGCCTCTTTTGAAAACAGATTGTCACATGGATTTGTAATAGAAGAAGAATTTTAGAGAGATAAAGAGAAAGAGGGAGGAAAGATTTTGGGATGAATGGGTTTGATTTCTTCTTTGGTTCTTGTCTTTGGTGTGTATTGTGTATACGCGATTTCATCTACAGCCTTGAACCCTGCAATCTTGTTCCTCAGACGACTTTGAATGGATGATTGCAGTTACTTCTTCAGGAGAAAAATCTTGTGGTGGGGTTGCATAAGGAATCGATACAAATATATATGTTTTCTGGATGCAATCATGTTGACGAGATTGTTTCCAATCGATGTGGGCGCTTTGCATTAGAATGTAAATGTGTGTGTCTGTATGTTTGGGTTTCAGTTTCTTTCTATGGCTTTATTTTGGCTTTTTTTCACCAATTTGGGATATCTTAAGAAGATGAAGTCCATGAGATTTGACAAGACGAAGTGTGTGTGTGTGAGAGAGATAGAGATAGAGAGAGAGAGAGAGAGAGAGAGACAAAGAGAGAGAGAGAGAGAATGGTGGGTGGGGTGGGGATACTTTTTTTCTTATTTTTCATTATTTTTTAATTGAAATAGTACTAGAATAATTTTAAAAGACTAAAAAAAATGGCATAATCATCTTTTCAAGTTTTTTTGGACCAAAATCACATAAATGTTTTGATTTTAGATATTCCATGCAAGTTGGAAACCTTTTAGACCCTATCCAAATTTTTTTTGTATACCACAGAGAGCTATCTTGCAGTTTTGTCATATATATATATATATATATATATATATATATATATATATATATATATATATATATATATATATATATATATATATAATTGGAATAAAAACAGACACCATCACTTCCTATCAACAATTGTAGACATTCAATAGAGTTAATCACTTTAAAGACAAATAGTGTTAAGTAGACATATTAAATGGGATAAAAAACATGTTCTAAGGGGAAAAAGAACTTACAAGTAACCATCAACAATCTTGAAGTAAGTTTAAGAAAACGACTCTCTTGTTCTTAAACCTATCAACCAATATAATCATCACAATTCCTAGAGTAATGCTAGCTCTTAACAATGTATAAACAATTCAGGAAATTACTACGAGTAATATATGTATTCATGAAAAGCTTATTTGGTCTGGATTTTTGCTTATTGACAAGAGTTTTCTATACATCATCACGAACGTAGAACATAGGGGCTGCTCAACAGGAGTAGTAACAACAACTTTCTCCTCATGCTTAACAAAAAGGCCACCATTTTTGGCATTGATGCCTGATGGAAACCTTTTTTGATACATATGGATACATGAGTTTATGCCAACACATGTGATCAAGCCAAGGCTGCTTCTCTAAAAATTCAGATATATCTTCATCATCTTAAAGATGCCAAATTCCAACGACTATCATGTAACACCCCATTTTTCACCTTATAGTATAAAGATTCTTTCACATAAATAGGCGTCTTTGATAGAAGACAATTTAGGATAAATAGTCTTGATGAAAGTCATAGTAATCGCAAAACCGAGAGCGTGCATATAGATAACGTCCAAATCTGACTTCATAAAAGGAAGTTATGATTTTTAGAAGTTTCAGTGTAGCAGGGTACGATATAGAAACTGGAATAGAAATTGGTTGATTGTTAGGATAACAATCTAAACGATTGTCGAAGATCTCGTCCATATGGTTTTGTTGATATAAAGAAAGTAGAGAACGAGAACCATATGAGTGAACTATGATTTTTATATGTGTAACATCCGCATTTCCATCTAGGCTCAATAATCAAACATGTACCCTTTGTGATCAAGTCATGTAGTCATTTTGTGAGTGAATAAGACCAGATTATTCATATATTTTGTGCTCATGTGTTTTAGATGATATTTAGATATAATGAATAATAAAATAAATAATATTTAAAACAAACGTAAAAAATAAAGACCACTAAGGGAAAATAACCTCAACCTAGTTATAGTATTCGTAATTAGCATCTCGTACATATCTAGAACACGTCAATCCAACTTAGAATGAAGAAGTTAGGAAGCTCCAAAGTTTCGCGAAAAAACCGACACAACAACAGACAACGTAAAAAGTGAATCTTGGATAGATTGCTTTTTAGTTTAGGAAGTCTAAATGAAATTCATAGATGCCATAAAAGCAAATTCGTACGTATAGGTATCGTCTAAATCTGACTTCACTAGAGGAAGTATGATTTTTCTAAAATTTGATGCAGCAATGTGCGCACCGATATCGAAGTTTAGATTGATAGATTGTTAGCCAAAACAATCTAAACGAGATTTGAAGATCTTGCTGTTAGGATTCCAACCATATAAAAACCATTGAAAACGGATGTCGGATGTGAGGGTTATGCATTTTATAGGAGCTTTAATAGGCTAATCCTATGTAAATAAAATAAATTCAAAATTAGTCGATGAAGTCTAAAGGAACGTTTAGATCTCGTCGAGCGCTTTCCGTGGATATAAAGAACGTCAAAAATAGAGCTCGTATGAAGGAATTATGCAATTTTGAAAATCAGGAAAACATCACGCGTGCACACGCATCGTGCGTAGCTTGCGCACGAAGTCAACTACATAGCCCCACCAAGATCATGTGATGTGTCGATAACCTAGTGGATTAACATCACCCTTATGTGCGACGCACCTCCTATTACACGAAGAGAAAGACTTGAAACTCACCTATAAATAGAAACTCATTCTTTCACTCCTCCCCACACCCTCCAGTCGACATCTCTCTGAATATTTCGATAGTTAGCCCGTTTTTCTTCATTCTAGCCAGCGATGAAGATCTATGACACCCTCGAGTGCTCAGCTTGCCAAAATCTTCATTTAGGAAGGACCTAAATCAGCATTCCACCCATTTAGATCCCAATTCTCATCTATTGTATTCTGTAAGTAAGCTACAGTTACTCTGCCCATGTGTAATTTATAATTATAGTTGTAAGTCGTTACTAGGATCTTATAATTAAGATTTATCAACGATTCCATGTTGTTATGTTGATTGATCTACTATGGAAGAGGTGTTTAGAATGGTCACGTCAGCTTGGTTGCTGGATTTTGGAAAGACTATATGTCAAAATGATACTGCCTCCCGAATGTCCTGCCTGGCAGATCCTTACTTGTTTGATCTTGAAGTAGACTTTGGAATTGTTGAGGAGTGTAAAATCTTAAGATAATAGTTCCAAGTAGTATGAAACTAGACTAATACATAACATTATGTACATCTAGTTCTTTCGAGAAAGGTGTTAGGCGAAGCTCTACCCGATTCACCAATCACCAGACACTTTGTCAGTTGAGTGCGTAGTTATTATCAAGAACTTAGTCTAAACTTAATAGTATCCATATAATAAATGTTTCTTGTATTATCTATGTTATGTGCTATTTGTAAAGATATTGAATCGGCTTTACATTGATTAGGTCTCATAATTAGGTTAGAATGTGGGACAAGATCAGAGTGTAATCCTCTCCATCTTGGAATGACCAAAAATGGTGGGTCCCGATTAGACAACCAAATGGTATGTCTGGGTGATCGACCAGAGTAGATGACCAACACTGGGCTGTTCTAGGAGGTCTTGTGACTTACGTTGCTAGCATGGCTTGATAACCCATGGACGTATATGAAATAGAAAGCCATATTCATCAAAATCTCTGAACATTGGTTTCCTTATATGACTTACACTAGCCACGGACTCCCCTACTAGGTGTAGTCAAATAGTTGCTTAGACAGTTCATCCGATAAGGTGATTCTTCCATATAAATGTGAAACTAGGATCTATAAGGATTTGTTGCGAGTGGGTAGATGGTCTTAGGACATGTTACATATTTACAACTGATATATGTCTTATAGGAACGATAGGACATGTTACATATTTACAACTGATATATGTCTTATAGGAACGATATTTTATCATTAAAATATTATGGGATTGAAAACCCTACGTATCTCACCAGGTTTCCCAAACCTGACCCATTCATTTTATTGCATCATAGGTAGTGGAGCCAAAGTTTAAATTGCCTAGGTAGGATGCTGAGTAGAATAAATGATAGGCTTGCATTAGTTATTTCAGAACCATTTTATTTGTGATGTAACGTATGTTCGGATATAAACGAATGACATCCCAAAGGTTTTAATAAAATCAGTTTTGTTATTTCAAAAATGTTTGTTTGACTGGGAACTTCCGCATTTCAATACTTAAAAGCATAAAGAAAACTTTTAAATTGGTTTTGAAAAATGGGAGATGTCATAGTTGGTATAAGAACGCTAGTTTAAGCGAACTAGGAATTTAGGAAAATTCTAGGATTAAACCTAGATACTAAGTTTGATCAGTAAGATGTGCGATAGATACCTCAATTGCTTTAGATACTTCCCTTAGGATACTATATGAAGTTGCCTTAACTATGTGCTAAATATATGTGGTAGATAGTCTATCTTCTTTATCCTAAAATTCTAGCCTTTACTACTTTAGTACTCGAACGTCATGACCATCACCAGGAGCAGTAGAGTCGTCACGAATTAAGGAGGACAAACACCTCAAAACTTCAAAGCAGTTGTTTTGCAAATCCCGATGAATGAAGATCGGGCAATGATGCAAGAAATTCTCAATCAACAACAACGCGAGTTTAGGGAGTTATTAGCTCAGGGGCTAGCTAATATTGAAGGAAGAATGACAATAGTCAACGAATTGGTATTTATTGAACAAGTCAATAATGGACCAATTCTTTTAGATGCTACGTCGGTCCATTAAGGAAATAACGATGAATACGAGATTTATCAGGGACCAGAGCAACCTGCAGTTCGGAGAAATGATGAACCCAGAGGCTACTGCAAGTATACAAATTTTATGACTTGCAAGCCATTATCAGAGATGGAGTCAGCTTTCCCGACGTGTGGATGCACAGGAAAGCTACAAACCAACAATGTTGTGAGACAGTTCAAGGGTACTGTGATGTGTTAGTGGAACATGTTAGGGACGATTTTGAGCCCCAATAATCCGTTACAGTTGACTTGGGACAAATTATTGACCCATTTCCAGAGAAAGTTCTGTTCAGATGAGTAGCTGCTAAAATTGGAGAATCAATTCCTGGCTTTGACAGAAGGAAGCATGTCGGTGGATGAGTACGCCAAATCCTTCACTGATAAAATGGAGTTCACCCTACAACTTGTTCCACACGAACTGGCCAAGATTGATCGGTATGCCATGGGGCTACCATGGGAGTACATTATGCCAATAAAGCAGGTGCCTACCTTCGAGGAGGCCGTCTAGGTTGTAAAGTCTGTCGAAGGAATGATGAAGAAGAGAGATACCAAAAGAATTAAGGTTGGTGAGAAGAGAAAGGTTAAGGGAATTAACAACAACAACAACATCAAGAAGAAGAAGAAGTTTATGAAAACAAACAATAAACTTGGAAGCAACCAAGTAGGGAAGTGGTGCGGCCAGTGCAAGAAAAAGCATTTCGGTGACTATGTCATTTGCTTCAAGTGTAAGAAGCTGGAGAATATTTCAACAAATTGCCATGCGAAAGGAAGATTTTGTTTTGATTGTGGAGAGGAGGGGAACATGAAGGCGGAGTGCCCGAAACCGAAGAAGGTGATCCCGAGGATCTTGCCACCAAAGCCCAAGGGTTGGAGCTACCAGATGACCCTCAATAAGGCTAAGGAAAAACCAACATTGCTTCAGGTACATTATTAGTTAATCAAATTCCCACAATAATATTATTTAATTCTATACCAGATCATTCATTTATATCACATGAATTTGGTAGGAAACTTAGACTATCACACTTAGACTAAGTACCCCTAACTTAGTAGAAGTAGCTGGTGGTAGGAATATACCTATTAGCAATATGTTAGAGGCCGTAACTGTAAATTTAGATGGGAATGGATTTCGTCGAGAGCTTTTACCTTTTGAGTTAAGTGAGTTCGACATCATTCTCAGCATGGATTGTTTGGGAGCGAACCTCGCAGACATCTTGTGTGGACGGAAGATGGTGCACGTTAATCCACTTGGAAAAAATCCATTCATCATTTATAGAGATAGGATTAGAGTGAAGTCAGGAATCATCCCAATGATTAAGGCCAAAAGATGCTTATCAAAGGGATGTTCGGCATTCCTAGCATACATAATCGACACGAAGAAGGAGAAAAGGGAAATGGCTGATATACTTGTGGTACGAAACTTTCCTGAAGTATTTCCAGATGAATTACTAGGATTACCACTAGAGAGGCAGGTAGAATTAAGAATCGACTTGTTTCCATGCATGACGCCAATTGTGAAGGCTACATATCGTTTAGCATTGATAGAGATGAAGGAGTTAATGACACAACTCCAAGAGTTTTTGGACGGTACTATAAGAATCTGTATTGATTATTGGGAGCTAAATAAAGCTACAATCAAGAATAAGTATCCTTTACATAGATAGATGACTAGTTCGATTAATTGTAGGGAGCAACCGTTTTCTCCAAAATTGATCTCAGGTTAAGTTATCACCATTTAAGGATTAGGGAGCAAGATATCGAGAAGACAACCTTTATCGCCATTTAAGGATTAAGGAGCAAGACATCAGACTAACAAATTCTCTAGCAGGATTCATGGAACTAATGAATCAAGTTTGTAAACCTTTTCTCGATAAATTAGTAATAGTGTTCATAGAAGACATATCGATATACTCCAAGAAAGAGCAAGATCATGGCCACATCTCCGAGAAGTACTAGAAGTTCTTAAGCGGGAGTAATTTTATGCAAAGTTCTCGAAGTGTGACTTTTAGATACGGGAGATTCAGTTCTTGGGTCATGTAGTTAACCAGGAATGCATTAAAGTTGAACCAACAAAAATAGAAGTTGTAATGAAGTGGGAAACAACAAAGAGGCACTATAACATCTTTTTGGATAGTTTGTGATTTGAGGCCTGTGGGCCTTATTCCGAGTATGAGAAGGTTTTGAGGCTTTGAAAGAGAAAGGTTTAGGCCCTTTTGGGATGTGGGTAACGTAGGTGGTGTGATAAAAGAGTTCGGTTTGTGCTTTAGAGCCCAAATGTATTACTAAAGGTGTTGGTTCGGGTTTTTCATGAATTTTGGATCTGAGTTCGAGTAGGCTTAAGGAGGAATAAATTTGATAGAAGTGTAAGGCTTCTCATTACCCTTTTCGTGCATATAATGATCGCCGAAAAGGGATTTATAATGAAGAAGTTATGGCCTTCAGAAGTTTTGTGGTTTCAACTTAGCCGAGTATGTTGGGCGTACACAAAGCGTACGCTAGGCGTACTAGTGAAAAAGGAAGTACGTTGGCGTACTAACCAGGGGTGGTCGCGAATGTTCTTCGGAGTATGTTGGGCATACCATATGTACGCTGGGCGTGCCCTGATCAGATCTGAACCCTATTTTAGGGTCTTGGACCCTATTTAAGGTCCTTATCTCATCATCTATCCTTAATATCTTCAGCCTCCATCCCTCTAAACCCTAGAAATCGACCCTAAGCCTCCATTTGAGTGATTCTTGAGCATTTTGGTGATTTAGTGGAGTTTTTGGTGCATATTGTGGAAGAAGGAGTTCCTTGAGGAAGCATTGCTTGGCTTGGAGCTTGTGGATCCAAACCCTAATCAGGTTGATCTAGCCCCAGAAAGCATAAAGTTTGAATATTGGTGGCTTTCTCATGTGGATCTAGTTGGGTGATGACTTGTTATGTTTGGCTTTTGAAGAAGAAGGAGCCTTGAAAGAGAATAGCTTGAGCATCTAGCTTTTGGATCTATGTTATTCTTTTGTTGGTGCATCTTCCAGAGCTATAAAGCTTCAAACTTTACCACTCTTTTGTTATGTGGATCATAAATGAGAATTTTGGGGTATTGTCCCAAAAAGGTGGAGACTTTATGAGATCTGGAGTTCCAGAGACTAGGACCAACCCCTTTTGAGTATATTAGTGGTGTAATGTCATAAAAATCCAATCTTGCTCGTTGGAATCAAGCCATGCATGTGTTATGAGCTTTTTGAGATAAGGGAGTCAGTGTTTTGGGTGTTTGTGACCTTTCTAGCCATGCAAAGGTTTAAAGTCACTGACTTTATGGAGTAAGAGCCATTAGGGAGAACAGATCTGGGATTTGAGATAATGTCTTAACCGATTAAGACCAAATGAGTAGGTAGAGTGAATCTGGGGAGTACGCTGAGAGTAATTCCTATACGCCCCACCTACTACCCCAGTGTCCCCGATGGCCAACCTAGATTTGTGGGTACGCTGAGCGTACCAAGGGAGGTACGCCCCACGTAACCTCACTGTGGACTTTTGGGCTAAGTCTCATTTTGGGCCTTGAGTGTTGGGCTTGGAGCTTAGGCTTGTTGCAATAGGGTATTGGACCAGAGGAATATATATATATATATATATATATATATATATATATATATATATATATATATATATGTGTGTGTGTGTGTGTGTGTATATATATATATATATATATATATATATATATATATATATATTCGTGCTTGGCCCCTTAAGTTGGGCTTGCCATTTAGTTTTGAGAGTGGGCCCCGGGTGAGCCCACTTATTATTGGGCCTCGGTGGGCCCAACGGGTATTAGGCTATTAATGGGCTGGTTAGTGGTCTTCATTTAGACCTAATGAGTGAGAGTCTGGACTTAGTTCCTAATTGGGTTAATTGTGGGTTTTGGCTCAGAGTTAGAGGTCGGTGCGCAGCAGCAGCGTTTTTAGGGGTTGTTCTTCATCCGAGATGAGTCTTCTCACTATACATACCTTGAGTGGTAATTTTTATGTGTGACCAAGGGGTCTTATGTGCATGAGATGTGTAATGAGATATCCTGCTATTTGCTTTGTGTTTTGCTTTCTGTTTATTATATTGAGATGTTGAGTTGAGGGACCGGATGGTCCAACTGAGTTGTGGGACCGGAGGGTCCCACTGTAACACAATGACCAGAGGGTCTTATTAAGTTATAGCCTCGAGTGGCTAACGAGTTGTATGTGGTATTTTGAGGAAGTCACTAAGCTTCGTGCTTACCGTGTTATGTGTTATGTGTTTCAGGTGTTTCTCAGGATCGCGGGAAGGTACAGGCTCGATTGTACACACCAGAGAAGGGGTTATGAATTGAGGATCCTGGATTATTATTAAATAATAATAGAGTTGTGATTTGTAAATGAGTTAAATGGGATTTTTGTGAAACGTGTTATGAGAATTATATGATTTTTAAATGAAAATTTTGTTTGAAAATTTACGGTGTTACAAGTTGGTATTAGAGCCTTGGTTTGAGGGATTCGAATGCACCTTCAGGTATATCTTGACTCAAACTCAGGGTTTGAGAAAAAATTTCAAAAAGAAATGATTTTTCTAAAACAAACAAGAGTTTAAATGAGAAAAATGAGATGGAGCACTGTGTACAATCAGCCAGAGCCCGAACGGTGATTTCCCAAATTACCGTTACTTATTTGTGTTATGAGTTATTATTGAGATATTAGTGATGCATGCTAGAAGATAGGCTAGATATTTCATATTTTAGGGCTAGAGTTTCCTGATTTGTGATGCCTTAGCCTAGGAATTTTGCTATCTGTGATGTGCTTTGAGTATGTGTGGAGTAAGAGTATCCATTAGATATCTTTTAGAGAGAATTTGAGTAGATGAGTAATCTAGGAGAGATACCTAGAAGAGCATCAGATGAGCCTACTAAGAGAGTAATTAGATACCCGAGAGGGGTAGAGTTGCTTGAGTTCGGTGATACCTTTTGAGTGTGAGTAGAACAAGTGGAGTGGTAACCTAGAGTGGTTTTACGTGTTGGTAGAGATTATTCGATGCTTGAATGCTGCTTGCTTCATGCTTTGTGAAACTCTTGATGATGGGAGTCAACTACTAAGTGAATATGACGATATTTAGGAGGTAGATGGTTGGTTCATAAGGAGTTTTTCAGCAGCTGATGGCAGAGAAGTGTGAGAACCTAGGAAGAGTCGTGGGTGTGACCTTTGTCAGATGAGTATGCTGATAGAGGAGAGTATTCACAGGAGAGCGACCATGTATGACGGGATTGGTGATTGAGGAGGTTGAGCAGCTACTTAGGAAATCTGGAATAATCCGTGTGGAAAGTATGGGTAAATGTGGCAGGTAGTATGGGCCCGTATTACTGAAAGCAGATGACCTATACTTGATAAAGGGAAAATTCCAGAGGTTATAAGTAGTAGATTGAGAGTAGATAACATGGTTCGGGTACCATGATTCATAGCAGATTGAGAGGTGATCACATGGTTCGAGTACCCATGATTCGTGGCGGTTAATGCTTCTGTCTTTACCAGTTGTTCCGTGGTGGTTGATTAGTCTGAGATCAGATGATAGGGTGTGGGGCTAGAAGGCCATGTCCAGCAAGTTTTAATGGAGTATTCCTTGAAAGGGAAATCGAGTTCATTTCCGAGGGATTTTATTGGTGAGATGATAGTTGAAGTCGCAAGGCTCAAGGATGAGTAGAGATGATGCTTATTAGAGGATTAAGGTCTGAGTCAAGCCACCGGCTGATGGATGAGACATCACCGTCTGCAGCAAGAGTTGCGTTGTTTCCATTTTTGGGAGAAACGAAGGAGATATCGAGTTTCCGGTTTTATAGTTTGGAGGTAAACCCCATGGGGTAACATATAGTGGTGACCTTTTCATCAGAGTTGTAGTGACAAAGAACATGGTTTGACATGCGGAATTAAAGCTTGCACAATTGAACATGGTGATTTGGGTGTTTAAGAGATATATTGAATGTATATGGTGTTACAAAAAAGGACTAGATCTAGACTACATAATTAACACACACTTACACACTCACTTCTACATCTCTCAAGCACACCTCTACAAGTGGTATGAACCCACTATTTATAGAGGTGTTTACATGTCTCTCTCTCACTCTCTAACAAATGGGTCTAAAGGCTAAAGCACCACATGCAAGTGGGTTTTACAAAAGTCAAACATTTACAAAGTCATGAATGAATAACTTTGCAACCCCAACATTCTCCCCCTTAAAGTTAGGAATGAATGACCCGCTTCAAATCTTCCAAAATCAAGCACTACGCGGTTCGAGCCTCAAAGGTGACACATGTCGAAACAAACTTCAATCTTCAATTCTTTCATGATTCTTCAATTTGGGCTCTAGGATGTGAGACCATACAATCCGAGCAGCAACGAATGATTAACTCCAAATAATCACCCAAAAGTTGCGCATAAAAACACACCCCAAAAATCTTCAATAAACCAAACCCATTTCAAATACATCACTTCCGAACTTCCAATTGCATCATCTCGTAGCTTCAAAACTCCAAGATCACTTCAGTCTTCAAATCCGCGTAATATGAAAAATTCAAGTTCGAATTTCCATATAAAACTTCTCCCCCTTTTTATAATCGAAATTTGATTATAAAACTCCAAGGAAAAAGAACGTGCTCTATTCGGAATTTTTCATGTCAAAACTCCCCCTTAACATGTGGCATAAACATTTTGCTTCAATCCGAAAAATCCAAAAAATATTGAATTTTTAGCTTCGTTCACGGATCGCTTTTGACAAAATTTCTCAAAAATGGGTAGAAATTATCAATTTCAAAATTCTGCAGTGACCCGTTGCGCCCAAAACAACCAAATATGCGAAACACACTCCCATTTGCGAAACTGGGTAAAATGTGTAAATTCGCACAAACTGCAGGGACTAGATTTGAAAATATTCCAATTTCTCAAAATTTTTACCCGGAATGCGAAACTGGGTAAATTTGCCATTTTGCAAAGACTGCAGGGATGCGAAATGAAAATTCTGCACTTTTGTCTTTTTATTACCCAATTTGCGAAGTTGGACCATTTGAATTATTTCTTGAAAAGAGCAGGGACCAAATGCGAAACTCTTAGCTTTCTTCCCCAATTCGCATTCTTCTGTAAAATTCGCATTCTTCATTCACACCTCTTTCTTCGCATGTTCCAGTCATTTTTGAGTTCATTCGCATTTCAGTTGTTTGTCTCACCAAATGCGAACTGAATATCATCATTAAATTCTCTTCGCATTCTATAGATGCGAACACATTCCAGATTTTCGACTCCAAACTTGCGAAATCAAAATCAATTAAGCTCAAACAACAAATCGTGAACTTTTTATGCGAACTGTTTTGACCCACAAAACCAAATGCGAACTCAATTGATGTCATATGCGAACTGATTTCATAGATGCAAACCATCGATCCTCTAATTTTCAATTACTCATTCTTCGCTTTTCATATAACCCGTCGACCCTGAAAAATCGATAAACACCAAATGTCTCATTTTTAGATCGATTTTCAGATTAAACGTTATATTTGAAGAATAATCATCCTGTTCGTCATCATATTCAACATGTTCTTCATCATATTCAAAGTTAGGAATCAATGTTCCGATTCCATCAAATTTATCATCTCAAATCTTTGTTCTTTATCCCTTAGAATCAAAATCACCAATCACAGTCTTTGTTCTTCAGTTATCAACAGCCCTTAGAAATCAAACTCAAAAATCATTGCGACTCCAATATGTGCGAACCCAGCAATCTCGTTATCTGCTATCAATTTTCAACCATTGTTCTATTCTTCGATAAACTCAAGAGTTATTGATTGATTTTATCAAAATCAAAACAATGATTAACAAATAGTTGTTCATCATCGGCTTATATTACTACCGATTCACAAGTCGAGATTCAAAACCAAACACAAATCAATTAATCAGAAACGTTGAATTGAAATCGGAACTCAAGATCAAGAACAAAATCGATTTTAAGATCGACACTATTACACAAAATCGATTCAGACTGTAAAACAAGCATTAATCGATTACTTTGAAACAATGGCAAGAAATCGGTACTCAAGAACGATTGATTTTGACTTCAGAAAGTCAACACAAATCAAATCAACTATATCGATCTCAGATTTAAATTCAATCACGAGCTCTCTTGATGTGAATTAAATCATCAATTATTAGAACTACTCGGTGAAATCGATAGCACGAAAAGAAATTGATTATACACAGATGTGTAATTGAAGAAACGATGAAGAACGCAATTGTACAACAGATAAAGCTGGTGTACAAGTTAATTTGATACAGGCATCGGATCAACCACATTTGTTTATGGACTCAAAAATTTCTCATGAACAGTATCCGATTTAAGATTTGGGCTCAAACATAGATCATGAACAGTAAGTTGCATTTTGATTGGGCTTTTCACGAATTGATGAATTATTTACTGATTTTGAAATTGATTTTGGGCTCAAATAACATCGTGAACAATAACAAATTGAGAATTTTTGGAATTATGATCTAAAAAAAATTAATTGGATCATCAAAAGGATTTGAAACAAATTCGATCCAATGAATCAAAATGATAAAAAAAAACGTTACGCACGATTTCATAGAGATTAAGAGAGATCATAGAGAGAGTCACCAAAATTGTTCAAATTGCGACAAAGATTGCCAAACCGAGAATTGTTCTTCAAAAATCACTTTGATCTTGAAGACCCGCTCTGATACCAATTGTAGTGACAAAGAACATGGTTTGACATGCGGAATTAAAGCTTGCACAATTGAAAATGGTGATTTGGGTGTTTAAGAGATATATTGAATGTATATGGTGTTACAAAAAAGGACTAGATCTAGACTACATAATTAACACACACTTACACACTCACTTCTACATCTCTCAAGCACACCTCTACAAGTGGTATGAACCCACTATTTATAGAGGTGTTTACATGTCTCTCTCTCACTCTCTAACAAATGGGTCTAAAGGCTAAAACACCACATGCAAGTGGGTTTTACAAAAGTCAAACATTTAAAAAGTCATGAATGAATAACTTTGCAACCCCAACAAGAGTAGTTGGGCAGTTTGTTTTCTGCGAGGTATTTTTATACCACGAGAGAGTCGTTAGTGGGACTATGACGGAAGAGAACAAGAAGGTGCCTTATTGAGGGAAGCATACTTTTAGCAGCAGTTCCAGATGATCAAGAGGAGTATATCATGGCGGTTTCCCTCATTGTTTATGTTTTGTATATTCTGTGAGAGTAAGGTCTCTTGCTTTTATGATGATTCCTGCGGTGGGAGGATGGTCAAGGAATCAAAGATGAGGTGCGTGATAGTGCATTATTCCCGGATCGAGAGTCAGGGTTATTTCGGAATAGTTGAGGTATCCGGAAGTGTGTTAGTTTGAGGTTTCCAGATGACCAGAGGCAATCAATTTGGGAGGATTCTGAGATTCTTGTCTGAGTTACGGGATATTGGTGTCGCTTGGTTTCCATCGGGAAGATCATTGAGTGTTTGTGTGGTACGTTCCAAGAGTCAAGTGTGATGTACCAGGTGAAACATTCTATGGAGTAGATTTTTGGTATGCCAATTGGTGATGGTTCGAACCCTGAGTGGGGGAGAACTGGGTATTCTATTGAGAATATCAACGATTCATTCAAGTGCAACTACTTATGGAGATCTGCGGTGCGGGTACATGAGACCTGAGTTATTGGTGGTTGAGGCAAGACATCGTGTGATGCTGTGATGATGTACCGAGGTACCAGAGTAATGTTGTTCTAGTGGGAACCCATCAGTTAACTGTCGCTGGAGTGAGACTGTCTAAGGGTGTATCTGTGATGAGACTAGTGCCTTGACTGCGAGAACTTACATCAGGGGTGGTGGTGCATATGCTGAATGGGTGTAAGCACCTATCTATGTCGAGCTGCGGAGCATGAGTTGGTGAAATAAGTGTGGTGAGGACTTGATGATGAGGTTATAGGGTGATAAGAGAGCAAGTGTATCCGAGTGGGATTAATCTCTTGGGATTATCGGGAGAAACCGTGGAGTGAGCCATGGCGAGTCAGTGGAAGAGAGTGTTGTGATACTACGGGGAGCGATAGTATTCACTGGATATTGGGAGATGGCTGTGATACAGCGGGGAGACATGGTATTCACTAGTCAGCGAGAGAGTGTCGTGATACTACGAGAGCCGTAGTATTCATTGGATAGTGGGAGAGGGTTGTGATGCTGCGGGAAGCCATAATATTCACTAGTTAGAGAGAGAGAGTGTGTGGTGTGATACTGCGGGGAGTTGTAGCATTCACAAGTCAGTGAAAGAGTATCGCAAGACTACGGGGGAGGCCGTAGCACTCAGTAGTCGATATGGGTGAATACTATTCTTCCGGGAGCTATAGTATTCACTAATCAGAGTATGGCGCAATAGAGTTCTTAGGCTTGGGTAGCCTTACCACTTGAGTCTTCGAGGGCCTGGTTGCCGAACTAGGGGTGAGACGGGGGTCTTCGTGTGAGTCGAGAAATTGTTATATCCCAGGGTGAGTAGGGATTATCATAATCGGAAGGAATTGGAGAGATGACGTGTGCATAAATCCGTGAATTTTGGATCATGAGTTAAGTACCAGATTGGAAATGAGTGGTTCCAATTCTCCTGTTGAATCAGACTCTCGAGCTTGAGTCTGGATCCATTCGTGTATTGAATAGGCGAGATGAATTTCCAGATTCGTGGACGGGTTTCATTTTAAGGGGGGTATTGACATTCATCTGATATCTTAGGCAGGAGTGGATCAGTTAAGTTGGTATGGTAAGAACTGCGAGACGCATGGAACCAGTGGTGGTAGACGACAGAGGTCGGAAGTGAGACGATTTCAGATGAGTTGTAGCATTCGCTTGGAGTAAAGCGAACTCCATGACTTCTGTATCGCGATGAGCCGATATAGTTATCGTGACAAGGAATTCGGTGAGACGTTTTTGGTTTGCGATGAGTAACCTTGGGAGGTTCATCTTTTGGGTCTGGAGCTGACCTGATGCTTAGTGTTGAGGGGGATAATTGAGAGGAATTTGGGGCTTATGTCTATAGATATTAGAAGATGCTTCCAAGTGAGCATGATCTTTTCATGTGTTTGATTTTTGGGGTTCTTTCCTTCCGATGAGTCCTAATGGCTGTTCAGGCGGTGGGTCCTTAGTAGATTATGACCTCTCCATTTCTTTTGAGTTGCGATTGGGATCGATTAGAGAATCAAAGTTGGAAGAGTGTTCTTAGGGTCTGTTGGCAGATAGGCGATTACCAGGATGATGTTTTTCGAGGGTGATCTAGCTGGGAGATAGACCACTAGAGTTTGGAGAATCAGATCGAGTATCGTAGCGGCAGTTGGGTTTCTCCTTCTTCGGGGTCGGGAGTTCCTGTTAGGTTTAGGTGTTTTTGAAAGAGATTGTTGTATGATATGAGGTCCTTTAGGTGGTGTATCTAGGATTATTGGGCTCGACCTATGTGATGATAAGGAGAGATTTTGAGGGCGAAATCTAATTCAAGTGGGCGAGAATTGTAACATCCTGTTCTTGATAATTTGTGATTTAAGGCCTATGGGCCTTAATCCGAGTATGAGAAGGTTTTGAGGCTTTGAAAGAGAAAGGTTTAGGCCCTTTTGGGATGTGGGTAAGGTAGGTGGTGTGATAAAAGTGTTCGGTTTGTGCTATAGAGCCCAAATGTATTGCTAAAGGCATTGGTTCGGGCTTTTCATGAATTTTGGATTTGAGTTCGAGTGGGCTTAAGGAGGAATAAAGTTGATAGAAGTGTGGGGATCCTCGTTACCCTTTTCGTGGATATAAGGATCATAGGAAACGGATTTATAACGAAGAAGATATGGCCTTCAGAAGTTTTGTGGTTTCAGGCTTAGCCGAGTACGCTGGCCGTACTAGTGAAAAAGGAAGTACACTGGGCGTACTAACCATGGGTGGTCACGAATGTTCTTCAGAGTACGCTGGGCGTACGTTGATCAGATCTGAACCCCATTTTAGGGTCTTGGACCCTATTTAAGGTCCTTATCTCATCACCTAACCCTAATATATTCAACCTCCATCCCTCTAAACCCTAGAAATCGACTTTAAGCCTCCATTTGAGTGATTCTTTAGCATTTTGGTGATTTAGTGGAGGTTTTGGTGCATATTATGGAAGAAGGAGTTCCTTGAGGAAGCATTGCTTGGCTTGGAGCTTGTGGATCCAAGCCCTAATCAGGTTGATCTAGCCCCCAAAAGCATAGAGTTTGAATCTTGGTGGCTTTCTCATGTGGATCTAGTTGGGTGATGACTTGTTATGTTTGGCTTTTGAAGAAGAAGGAGCCTTGAAAGAGAATAGCTTGAGCATCTAGCTTTCGAATATATGTTCTATTTTTTTTTTATGCATCTTCCAGAGGTATAAAGCTTCAAACTTTACCACTCTTTTGTTATGTGCATCATAGATGAGACTTTTGGGGTTTTGTCCCAAAAGGTGAATATTTTATGAGATCTGGAGTTCCAGAGACTAGGACCAACCCTTTTTGAGTATATTAGTGGTGTAATGTCATAAAAATCCAATCTTGGTCGTTGGAATCAAGCCATGCATGTGTTATGAGCTTTTTGAGATAAGGGAGTGAGTGTTTTGGGTGTTTGTGACCTTTCCATCCATGCAAAGGTTTAAAGTCACTGACTTTATGGAGTAAGAGCCATTAGGGAGTCCGGATATGGGATTTGAGTTAATGTCTTAATTGATTAAGACCAAGTGAGTAGGAAGAGTGAATCTGGGGAGTACCCTGAGCATAATTCCTGTACGCCCCGCGTACTACCCCAGTGTCCCCGATGGCCAACCTAGATTCATGGGTCCGCTAAGCGTACCAAAGGAGGTACGCCCCACATAACCTCACTGTGGACTTTTTGGCTAAGTCTCATTTTGGGCCTCGAGTTTGGGCTTGTCGCAATAGGGTATTGGACCAGAGGAATATATATATATATATATATATATATATATATATATATATATATATATATATATATATATATATTCGTGCTTGGGCCCTTGAGTTGGGCTGCCATTTAGTTTTGAGAGTGGGCCCCGGTCGGGCTGTAAATGCGGACGATTTAAGTAGCCTAGTCAGGGATTTTTATGACTTACAATCAAATGGAACTCATAGTTGGTTATGGGAAGAGATTTACAATCTCCTCTCCAGCATCCGTGGCGTGGAAATGACTCTTTGACATAGCTAAGTGGGCCCATTTATTATTGGGCCTTGGTGGGCCAAATGGGTATTAGGCTATTAATGAGCTGGTTAGTGGTCTTCATTTAGACCTAATGAGTGAGAGTCTGGAATTAGTTCCTAATTGGGTTAATTATGGGTTTTGGCTTAGAGTTAGAGGTCGGTGCGCAGCAGCAGTGTTTTTAGGGGATGTTCTTCATCCGAGGTAAGTCTTCTCACTATACAAACATTGAGTGGTAATTTTTATGTGTGACCAGAGGTTATTATGTGCATGAGCTGTGTAATGAGATATCCTGTTATTTGCTTTGTGTTATGCTTTCTGTGTATTATATTGAGATGCTGAGTTGAAGGACCGAAGGGTCCATCTAAGTTGTGGGACCGGAGGGTCCCATTGAGACACAATGTCCAGAGGGTCGTATTGAGTTATAGCCTCAAGTGGCTAACGAGTTGTATGTGGTATCTTGGGCAACTCACTAAGCTTCGTTCTTACTGTGTTATGTGTTATGTGTTTCAGGTCTTTCTCCGGATCGCAGGAAGGTACCGACTCGATTGTACACACCAGAGAAGGGGTTATGAATTGAGGATCCTGGATTATTATTAAATAATTATAGAGTTGTGTTTTGTAAATGAGTCAAATGGGATTTTTGTGAAACGTGTTATGAGGTGTTATGAGAATTATGTGATTTTTAAATGAAAATTTTGTTTGAAAATTTACGGTGTTACAATCCAAGTGAAATCCATAGTTTTCTGGGATTGGCTGGATACTATCGATGATC
Source organism: Lactuca sativa (assembly GCF_002870075.4). Lineage (NCBI taxonomy): Eukaryota > Viridiplantae > Streptophyta > Magnoliopsida > Asterales > Asteraceae > Lactuca > Lactuca sativa. The sequence continues at coordinate 84,618,633 of NC_056631.2, read as the reverse complement.
CATCCAAAAGTTCTCTTATATTGCGGCTCCATTGACAGCCCTGGCCAAAAATAGATTTGTCTATACTTGGAGTGAGAAAGAAGAAATAGCTTTTGGTGAATTGAAGAAGCAATTGTGCAAGGCATCAATCCTCATCCTACCAGAAGGAACTAAATATTTTTGCAGTTTTCAGTGATGCTTCTAAGATTGGATTGGGATGTGTGCTTACCCAAAGGGACAAAGTAGTAGCTAACGTCTCAAGATATCTAAATCCCCACAAGCAGAATTATCCGACTCATGATCAAGAGCTTGCAGTAGTGGTTTTTGCGCTAAAGATATCAAAGCATTATCTGTATGGAACCAAATGAAATCTCTCTACGGATCATTAGATCCTCCAATATCACTTTGATCATAAGGAGTTGAATATGAGACATAGGCGATGGATGGAGCTACTCAAGGATTACGATTGCAAGATACTTTACCACTCGGGTAAACCAAATATCATGGTGGATGCCCTGAGTA